>NW_027457159.1:125000-169086 GCF_040206685.1 Ascaphus truei | reverse complement strand
GGGCGTGCTCAGGCTTTGGAGTTTTCAGCCGAGCGCCAAGCTGTTTTTCAGCGCGCTGTCGGCTGAAAACATCCAATCAGCCTTAAGCAGCGTCAACGTCACGGCGCCGTGACATTGACGTCAGTGCATCGCGGGCGATTGGCCCAGCGACGTCACTGCCCCGCCTCCAACCACCTCCCCCCGGCTCCCTTCGCGCACGCTGGCTCCGTGGAATCGGGCTGACTTAAGCAGGAGAGCCTCAGCGTTAGCTCGCATCCGCTCTCCCCACCCCTCTATGGCCCGGGCCTTAGTTACTGTACAGCATTGTAAAGTGCCTTGCTGGCCTAGTACAATTTAGTAAATATCCTAAACAATGTCGTCTTAGGCAAAATGTTGCTGATCTTTGCTCTAAAAATGACTATGAACTAAAGAGAAATAACAATCTCCCTTGTGAGCACATTCACATGTCTCAGACAGGTCTGCAACCCTGCTTTTCACCATTATCCCATACAGCTTCCACTGCAGCCAGGGACTCTGGGAAATGACATGCAAATGAGCACAGTGTCACCTTTTGCTTCAAATCTATTTTAAATGAAATTAGCATTGTACTTCTGGTGGAGAGAGTAGGGGTTTGGTGCTTTATACGTTACATATTATTAAATGTTAACATCAAACAAATATTGTCATTATGTTTGGTGCTACTTATTTCTTTTTCATTAGGATTTATTTATTCATCTTTCATTATTATTATTTACTAGCTGAGAGACCCGGCGTTGCCCGGGATGTAAATGCGTAATAGGTAGTATTATTTATAACTCGTGGAACAATAGGTGAGTATTTGTTGTAAAGGTTTCGGGGGGGGGGGAGAAAGGGGAGCGGGGGGGGGGGCAGAAAGGGGAGCGGGGGGGGGGAGAAAGGGGAGCGGGGGGGGGGAGAAAGGGGAGCGGGGGGGAGAAAGGGGAGTGGGGGGGAGAAAGGGGAGTGGGGGGGAGAAAGGGGAGTGGGGGGGAGAAAGGGGAGCGGGGGGGGGGGGAGAAAGGGGAGGGGGGGGGGGAGAAAGGGGAGCGGGGGGGGAGAAAGGGGAGCGAGGGGGGGGAGAAAGGGGAGCGGGGGGGGAGAAAGGGGAGCGGGGGGGGAGAAAGGGGAGCGGGGGGGGAGAAAGGGGAGCGGGGGGGGGGAGAAAGGGGAGCGGGGGGGGGGAGAAAGGGGAGCGGGGGGGGGGGAGAAAGGGGAGCGGGGGGGGGGGGAGAAAGGGGAGCGGGGGGGGGGAGAAAGGGGAGCGGGGGGGGCGAAAGGGGAGCGGGGGGGGCGAAAGGGGAGCGGGGGGGGAGAAAGGGGAGCGGGGGGGGAGAAAGGGGAGCGGGGGGGGAGAAAGGGGAGCGGGGGGGAGAAAGGGGAGCGGGGGGGAGAAAGGGGAGCGGGGGGGGGGGAGAAAGGGGAGCGGGGGGGGGGGAGAAAGGGGAGCGGGGGGGGGGGAGAAAGGGGAGCGGGGGGGGAGAAAGGGGAGCGGGGGGGGGAGAAAGGGGAGCGGGGGGGGAGAAAGGGGAGCGGGGGGGGGGAAAGGGGAGCGGGGGGGGGGGGGGGGGAAGGGGAGTGGGGGGGGGAAAGGGGAGTGGGGGGGGGTGGAGAGCGGTGGGCATATGTATTGTCCTAATTTATGTATGGGCATTTCCCCCCCCCCCGTTCCCCGTGACTCCCCCCCCCCCGTTCCCTGTGACTCGCGCTCCCCCCCCCCGGCGGCCGCTTGGTCCCCCGATGTGCCGTCCTGCTGAGTGAGGCGTGCAGGCGGCTGCAGGAAGCGCCCTGTGTGGGCCTAAGACTCACGCTCCCCCCCCCCCCCCGGCGCCCGCTCGATGTGGCGTCTGGCTGAGCGGCGGTAGGAAGCGCCCTGTGTGGGCCTGAGGCTGAGGCGGGACGTGCAGTGGGCCTGAGGCTGAGGCGGGACGCGCAGTGGGCCTGAGGCTGAGGCGGGACGCGCAGTGGGCCTGAGGCTGAGGCGGGACGCGCAGTGGGCCTGAGGCTGAGGCGGGACGCGCAGTGGGCCTGAGGCTGAGGCGGGACGCACAGTGACTTACCTGAGCGGGTGGTAGCGCCGGGGAGGTAAGGGAGCGGCTGGGGTAGGAGGGCCGCGCTTCCCGTCCGGAGCCAGTGCAGGATGGCGCACGTGAGGGGGGGGGGAGGGGGGCGGACAGAGGGTGTGTGTGTGTGTATAGAGCTGCTGTGTTGTGTGTGTGTGTGTGTGTGTGTATAGAGCTGCTGTGTTGTGTGTGTGTGTGTATAGAGCTGCTGTGTTGTGTGTGTGTGTGTATAGAGCTGCTGTGTTGTGTGTGTGTGTGTGTGTATAGAGCTGCTGTGTTGTGTGTGTGTGTATAGAGCTGCTGTGTTGTGTGTGTGTGTGTGTGTGTGTATAGAGCTGCTGTGTTGTGTGTGTGTGTATAGAGCTGCTGTGTTGTGTGTGTGTGTGTGTGTGTATAGAGCTGCTGTGTTGTGTGTGTGTGTGTGTATAGAGCTGCTGTGTTGTGTGTGTGTGTGTGTATAGAGCTGCTGTGTTGTGTGTGTGTGTGTGTATAGAGCTGCTGTGTTGTGTGTGTGTGTGTGTGTGTGTGTATAGAGCTGCTGTGTTGTGTGTGTGTGTGTATAGAGCTGCTGTGTTGTGTGTGTGTGTGTGTGTGTGTATAGAGCTGCTGTGTTGTGTGTGTGTGTGTGTGTGTGTATATAGAGCTGCTGTGTTGTGTGTGTGTGTGTGTGTGTGTATAGAGCTGCTGTGTTGTGTGTGTGTGTGTGTGTGTGTGTATAGAGCTGCTGTGTTGTGTGTGTGTGTGTGTGTGTGTGTGTGTGTGTGTGTGTGTGTGTATAGAGCTGCTGTGTTGTGTGTGTGTGTGTGTGGGCCGTCACTCCGCCTCAGGCCAATGAGAGGTGTGCGGGGGCGGGCGACCCAAGGGACCAATGAGATTTCCCCTAGGGACACCGGACATCCAGGCAGGCAAACATACAGTGCTTTCACTAATATAGTATAAGATTAACTTTATTATATTTGTTGTTGTCATTATTATTATTGTTTACTGTTAGCTGGAGTATGGCTCACCCAAGAACCACTTTCCCCTGTATGGTGGGCAGACATAGTGCAGACTTGACCCCTGACATTTATAAAAAGATGTTGGAATATGTGACACTGCTGCTTAATAAACACAAACACAGGCGCGCCATGTATTGTTCTGACATTGGTTTATTACACAGAGACACGTCTTTATAGAGGGTTGTCACACTAACAGCCTGGAAGGGGTTAATGCAGGGTCACCAGCCCAGCCCCCCTCTCCTATGATTGGTTGCTGCTCTCGTACAGGAGCCGCGATTGGTCCCCTGTCAATGTCAGAAAAGGCGCGCCAGTTTTGCTGTCTCCATGGCGACTATGGCGGCCGCCGGAGATCGGCCTGCAGCGCGGCCCGGCTTCCAGGTTACCTCCCCGCCGGTGAAGATGTTAGCGGGGCGGCTGAGGGAATGCGTGCGGCGGCGGCCCGGTTCCTTCTGGCTGGAGAAAGGAGCCGGCGGGCTGGAGGTGGGCCTGGTGTGGATGCAGGGCCGGGTGCTGCACGTACGGCCCGAGCGCGGCGTCACCGTGCGGCTGAGCGACGACACTCACACCTTCACCGTGTGCGGGGCTGACCGGGTGCCCAAGGGCAAGCCCTGCCTGCAGCCAGGTAACCGGGGGGTCCGCAAGCCCTGCCTGCAGCCCGGTAACCGAGGGGTCCGCAAGCCCTGAATGCAGCCCGGAAACCGGGGGGTCCGCAAGCCCTGCCTGCAGCCAGGTAACCGGGGGGTCAGCAAGCCCTGCCTGCAGCCAGGTTACCGGGGGGGTCAGCAAGCCCTGCCTGCAGCCAGGTAACCGGGGGGGGTCCGCAAGCCCTGCCTGCAGCCAGGTAACCGGGGGTCCGCAAGCCCTGCCTGCAGCCAGGTAACCGGTGGGGTCCGCAAGCCCTGCCTGCAGCCAGGTAACCGGGGGGGTCAGCAAGCCCTGCCTGCAGCCAGGTAACCGGGGGGGGTCCGCAAGCCCTGCCTGCAGCCAGGTAACCGGGGGTCCGCAAGCCCTGCCTGCAGCCAGGTAACCGGGGGGTCCGCAAGCCCTGCCTGCAGCCAGGTAACCGGGGGGTCCGCAAGCCCTGCCTGCAGCCACGTAACTGGGGGGTCCGCAAGCCCTGCCTGCAGCCAGGTAACCGGGGGGTCAGCAAGCCCTGCCTGCAGCCACGTAATCGGGGGGTCCGCAAGACCTGCCTGCAGCCAGGTAACCGGGGGGTCCGCAAGCCCTGCCAGCAGCCAGGTAACCGGGGGTCCGCAAGCCCTGCCTTCAGCCACGTATTTGGGGGGTCCGCAAGCCCTGCCTGCAGCCAGGTAACCGGGGGGGTCCGCAAGCCCTGCCAGCAGCCAGGTAACCGGGGGGTCCGCAAGCCCTGCCTGCAGCCAGGTAACCGGGGGGTCCGCAAGCCCTGCCTGCAGCCAGGTAACCGGGGGGTCCGCGCGTGGCTATCACTGTCCTGCCTCACACGGGAGGAGGGCGCCATGATTTCTTCTCCCGCCCCCTAAACAGCAACACCAGCCTCTCACCCTCTCACCCTCTAGCGTCACCTAGATAGAAGCCAGGCAGATCACACTGGTTTTCTATGAATCGCAACTGATTTTAAAGTCCTGTTTATATCAGCAGTCAGGTCTGATATAAAACAGTAGTAATGTTTCCACCGCCAGTGTATGCAGTGCTGTACATAGAATGTTTGCAGGCGCGAGCCGCTACCCCATAGAGCTTACAATCTATGTCTGAAGCACTTATTCCCATGACCTGTTATTTGTAATTTATATGATTGTCACATGTATTACTGCTGGGAAGCGCTATGTACATTTAATGGCGCTATATAAAAAAAGACATTTGTAGCCCTTTTTCTGACACGCTAAGCGACTTCGGGTAACTGCGCGCACCTGCGGCTCCAGGAGATCTGAGCCTCCGCTAGCTGGGAGCCTGGGGTAACACTTATTAGCGCAGCGCCTCCACTTACCCAGGATCACCGTCATGTAAGATTCCCCTGGGCAAGAAACACACCGATACAATGCGTGCAACCAACTTTACTATGTGCAATAATAAACTTATACTCTATATGAACCGTGGCAATAACCCAATATGCATACACTTATCTTATAACACTATACTTATACTCTATCATACCCTAACACCGCTAACGGATAATGTCCTTCTAACATCAGTGGCTCGGCCACACCCCTAGGGAATATTGTCCTGTACAATAGTGGCTCAGCCACGCTCTTATGAGTGTCTCTATCCCGTCACCGCGTGCCCCACACACCGTGTCCGTGTAATAGTACGATAGCGGTGTGTACTCGCTAGTGTCTCCAAATAGTTATGCCTAAGGCGGGATCAGCGCCTGTTGACCGGTGTTGGTGCACTTGACGTATCTACTACCTTCCGGTCACGGCGGTGACCGGTAATACTTGGAAAAGGATCAGCCGAATCCTTGCTTGTCTGGGATGTCCGCAGTGCAGCTGTCTGGTCCCAAGCAGCTCACCAGCAAACCTGCTCCGCACGCTTGTCCCTAACTGTGTACACAGTAAGGTGACTGATCGCTAGCACTATGGCCGTCCCTGCAGCACAGCAGCACACTGTGACTCAGGGGTTTCTCCTAAGGGCCTGCGGGGTAAAGCTAGCCTATGCAGGCGGGTCACGGACCCCCTGCACGCATACACCCTCCTCCGTTACCTTCCAGATCCCCTCTGACTAGCCTCTCCCCCACGCTTCCCTTTCCTCCTCCTGTAATTCTAGCCTTCCGATTGGCTCCTCAAGTCAGGTGACTGCCCAGGAGCTCATGGGAGTTGTAGTTCCTCAGCGGAGCTTCTCTGCCTTGATCTGCACAGACTCACAGCTATTGCATCAGCGCAGACCTCCACATGACTCTCCTGAACAGTTAAAACACCAACTGAACACACATATGAGGCTCCTACCACATCCCTACACATACATCTATTATTTGGTGCCTGCGGCACAGGGAGATAACGTGACTTGCTCAAGGTCACAAGGTATGGGGGGGGGGATTGAGTGAGTGTGTGTGGGGGGGGGGATTGAGTGTGTTTGTGTGGGGGGGGGTGTGTGTTTGTGTGTGGGGGGGTGTGTGTTTGTGTGTGGGGGGGATTGTGTGTGTTGGGGGGGGAGATTGAGTGTGTGGGGGGGATTTTGTTTGTGTGTGGGTGGGGGGGGGATTGTGTGTGTGGGGGGGATTGAGTGTGTGTGGGGGGGGGTTGAGTGTGTGTGTGGGGGGGGTTGAGTGTGTGTGTGGGGGGGGTTGAGTGTGTGTGTGGGGGGGGGGGGTTGAGTGTGTGTGTGGGGGGGGGTTGAGTGTGTGTGTGGGGGGGGGTTGAGTGTGTGTGTGGGGGGGGGGGGGTTGAGTGTGTGTGTGGGGGGTGGGTTGAGTGTGTGTGTGGGGGGATTGAGTGTGTGTGTGTGTGTGGGGGGGATTGAGTGTGTGTGTGGGGGGGGGGATTGAGTGTGTGTGTGTGTGTGTGGGGGGGTTGAGTGTGTGTGGGGGGGATTGAGTGTGTGGGGGGGGATTGAGTGTGGGGGCGGGGATTGAGTGTGTGTGTGGGGGGGGATTGAGTGTGTATGTGTGTGGGGGGGATTGTGTGTGTGTGGGGGGGGGATTGAGTGTGATTGGGGGGATTGAGTGTGTGCGTGGGGGGATTGAGTGTGTGTGTTTGGGGGGGGGAATTGAGAGTGTGTGTGTGTGTGGGGGGGGATTGTGTGTATGGGGGGGGATTGAGTGTATGTTTGTGTGGGGGGGATTGAGTGTGTGTGTGTGTGGGGGGGATTGAGTGTGTGCGGGGGGGATTGTGTATGGGGGGGGATTGAGTGTGTTTGTGTGTGGGGGGATTGTGTGTGTGTGGGGGGATTGAGTGTGTGTGTGTGTGTGTGTGTGTGTGGGGATTGTGTGTGGGGATTGTGTGTGTGTGTGGGGGGGGGGGAGTGTGTGTGTGTGTGTGTGTGTGTGTGTGTGGGGGGGGATTGTGTGTGTGTGTGTATGTGGTGTGTATGTGGTGATTGATTGAGAGAGAGAGTGTGTGTTGTATTGCAGTGGTGCGCAAACTGGTGGGGGGCAATAAGGCGCAAGATTTAGGGGGGCGCAGGCGACGTGCGGCGAAATCTGGGTGCGCGGCCCGGCAGACGCTTTGCGCGGGAGGACGAAAAAGCTGTACGCGATGGGCGGCAAATAAGATGTGCACGGGCGGGCAGCCGAAGATGTGTGCGGGTGGCTGAACAAGATAGTGCAGGTGGCGGCCTCGTGATGGTGTGTGCGCACACGCGCAGGGGCTTCGGGGGTACGGGGAGGAGCACGCCCGAGCACGGTGAAGTCAAACGCCCCTCCCGGTGTCTGCCCTGCAATAGCGCTGTGTTCCTGCTCTCCTCCGCTGGCAACCTGCTTCGCTGCGATCCTCTGCGAGGGAAAGGGTCGGCTGCCACTGTATCAATCACACTATGAATGTACAGAAATAATAAAAAAACTGTGAAAACATTGAAAACGGAAAAAAAATAATAATAATAATGTAGGTAGGAGTGTGGATGACAATGGGGATAGCAAGCCAAAGAGCAGGGAGGGGAAGGTAGAAACAAAAAGGGGGGGAGAGGGAAGGGAGGTAGCAAAGAGGTGGATGAATGCCCCCCAAAAGTATTGCCTTTGTGCACGTACGCTCTCCCAAGCTCAGCGCTTGGGGAGACAAACAAAACTGACTTTGAAGTGCACTCAGCAGAAGTCAATGCACACACACAGCCACACACAGCCACACACAGCCACACACAAATAGCCCCGATCCACGCTTGCAAAATGATGCAGGACACCCTGCGCTCAGGCTTGGAGAGTTGGTGATGTCACCGCTCTCAGCGGCAGCGTGGACGCAGCCTAATTTTGCAAGCGCGAGCTGTTGAAATATGTAAGTATTTATAGACATATTTGGATTTATATTGTATACCGTTTAATAAAGGTTTTTTTTTTTTTTTCATGTGATTTTGATTACGTCAGGCAGGGGGGGCCCGAGAAATTTTATGGATGAAAAGGGGGGCTCGGCATAAAAAGTTTGCTCACCCCTGCACTAAGCTGCGCTTTCAGCTCATAGACCTCACATTATAAACGTGTAATTATAGTCTCACCTTAATGTAGTGTAAAAGAAAATGATGTACAGATTTGGTCGCATCTATTAACGCAGGTTAACGGTGGCAGAACGTTAACGCAGCTCTATTTAAACAAATGGCACAGCGCTATATTTCTTAAATGGGTGCAATTTATTGCATTATTCATTATTTGTGTAATCTTATCAGGTGGTACAGGCATACCCCGCATTCACGTACACAATGGGACCGGAGCATGTATGTAAAGTGAAAATGTACTTAAAGTGAAGCACTCCCTTTTCCCCACTTATCGATGCATGTACTGTACTGCAATCCTCATATACGAGCATAACTGGTGTAAATAACACATGTGTAGCAGTCTCTATAGTCTCCCCGCTTGCGCACAGCTTTGGTACAGGTAGGGAGCCGGTATTGCTGTTCAGGACGTGCTGACAGGCGCATGCGCGAGCTGCCGTTTGCCTATTGGGTGATATGTCCTTACTCGCGAGTGTACTTAAAGTGAGTGTCCTTAAACCGGGGTATGCTTGTACACTTGTACAGGAAATCCTAAAGTTGATGTCCCTGGGGCAGCTGAGGGATTTTCACCCATTCAGTCCTGGAGGGTCCTGCGCCCCCCTCCTGCATTTCCTAATCATGTGTTCGCTCCTTAGGCCTCGGATATTTTATTTATTTATAAAATGTTTTACCAGGAAGGAAGCAATACTTGAAAATGAGAGGTAACTCTCAATGTATGTCCTGGGCACAGAGTTATGATGACAGATACATGGTTACAAATCCATAGTTACATTAAGTGAACATGGTATACATTATATACAAGACATTGCATGCACAGTTAGAGATAATATATATTATAGGCGCATGTAACCGTTACAGACCAGATTAAAATGTGAGACAGCTTTAGTTTTGAAAGCACTTAGACTGGTAGCATCTGCAAGAGTCTCTGGTAGGTTGTTCCAGTTTTGGGGTGCATGGTAAGGCCGTGATTATACCCAAAGCGGCGGAGCGCAGAACGTTGTGCGCCACCAAAACAAATAAAAGTTTTCCTATGAGCGCACACTAAGAATGGGTGACCAACGAGGCGGCCAAGTGCGCAAATTTTCGAACAGATCCAAGAATTTTATTTTCTGAAGCGATGGCAGCGTCATGTGAGCGGTTCAGCCAATGAGAGTGAACCACTCACGTGACAAAATGGCCTCGCCTCCCGATGCCTCCTGCCTGCAGTGCAAGTTTCGGGCAGCGCATCGCATTGAGGTAGCGCGCGTGTCACGCCGCCGGTGGTATTAATGAAGGCCTATGAGGAGGAACGGACGGATACTTTGTTGAACCTTAGGACCATGAGCAGTCTGTTGGAGTCTGATCTCAGATGATAAGTGCTACACGTGGTAGGGGTGAGGAGCTTGTTCAGATAGGTGGGTAGCTTGCCCAGAAAGTATTTGAAGGCAAGACAGGAAAGATGAACTTTGCGCCTAGACTCTAGTGATGACCAATCTAGTTCTTTGAGCATTTCGCAGTGATGTGTGTTGTCGTTGCATTGGAGGACAAAGCGACATTGAATTGTAGAGGGTATCAAGGTTGCTAAGGTGGGTTTGGGGTGCTGTGCCATATACTACAGTATGTCCCCATAGTCGATAATTTGCATTGGCTTCTGCTGTGTGATATAGTGCGTGTGCGACAGAGCACATAGCGTTGTGCGCGCCTGTCGCCTGAGCGATCTGTGGACTTTAGATCGCTCGTGACGGGGAGGCGTGGCCGTGACATCACTAGGCCTTCCCTAATGTCTCTCACGGGAGACCAGGAGATTTTACACTTATTTGTACCGGGATCATTCGCTAGGCAAACAAGGTGGTAAGAACAAAATGCAGTTTATTCGGGTAAACCCGCGTACAACACAATGAATACACAAAATACAGCTAAAAGCACACTTGCTGGGGGTGAAATCTAGGCTCTACTAGGTGCAGGGCGAATGCTTCGGTACGCTTAACCTGACCGGGATATACACCCGGGCTTTCTGGTCCTCTTTTTGGCTTCAGTTCCTAGCCGCGACCGCTACGTTCCAAATGAGAACTTGAACTTCACGTCTGACTTAGTCTCTGCAGGGCAGACTTTTCCTAGCTTCAAAACGAAGCCGGTTGCTCTGGTATTCGTGACAGCAACTTTGAAAAGTCCGCCCTAGCTTCATCGACACAAGTCGCTAGATCGTCTGGTTCTCTGACTGGGGTTTTCTCCTTACATACCCTCCACTGTTCTATGTTCAGCATGGAGGAAGGAGCGACCAATTGGAGCATGGGAAACCCTGCCGCCAACCGATAAGAATAGGGGCTCGTCCTTTGACTGACGCCAGAGGAGGGGACGGGCTAAGCCGGCTTGGGATGACCCGTGGGCGGGACATACGGATTGACCAATGGGAAAACGCGCCGACATTTTGCTGCTTCCCCTAGTCAACCCATTGTCACCTACTGGGCAGACTCCACTGAGTCTGGCAGATCAGAGTGTCCTCCCCGCAGGGGGTCTCTGTTCTCCGGACCCAGTACTAAGCCCTGCCCTGGCCACTTCACACCCGACACCTCTCAACATCCCTTCTCCTCTCCGATGTCTATGCAGACTTCCCGGCACCTATATGGATGCCTGAGCTGGCTGAATAGACATTTATAGTAAAAGCACATGTAACGGTATTTCTGGCCCGGCCTGACTCACCCAATCTCACATTGGCCCCTGTGGTCTAACCGGTCCCCATTACAGTGTGATAGTGTCTGGTGGTGCACCTGTTGGCAACAGGACTCCTGAGTCTCCCGCATGATGGTGTGTGGGGAGGATCCGTCCAGACAGGCAGCTGAGGTAGTGTGCGGAGTCCTACCTAGTTCCAGTGCAGCGCCTCCACCTCATCAGGGTCCCTTCGGTCACTTGAGGATGGTCCTGACGAGGAACTCCTCTGTGGTGCTCCTCTCTGTACATTCACTCCACACATGTACACGAGAGGGTTTGTGATTAAGAGCATCTTTATTGGTTGAGGTGGGCTAACTGCCCCTCGCAGTAGTTTCTCTAGCCACTCATTGTCCCTCAGTGCTTCCCTTTGAAAGGTGTAATTCTCCTTTAATAGGGATTCCCTATCCCAGCCGGGATGTCTTTACCCTGTGCCAGGTCCCTGGACACAGTCTTCCTGTTCAGCTACTATAACATAACTCTCGCAGACTATTCAGAACTCCTACAGAACTCAGGACTCAGATAGAACTAACTATTAGACACAGTGCTGTGCCTTATGTACACTCTGGAAGCTGACACACCTCTGACATCACTAACCATGGAATCAGAGCATGTGACCACTCCCATCCATACACAGGGCACCCCACCAGGGTGTGAGGGCAAACCTCCATAATTACTGCTGGCATGCCCACAACTTACCAGGCCTTACTGTCAGCAGGAGAGATGACTGTAGCCATTTTAAATGACCGCTACATTCTCCCCCTGGTGAATCCCATCGTCCTCGCTGGGACCTAAATTTAAATGCCTTCTTCCAGGAAGCACTGTAACACATAACACATAATTGTTAACCTCACAGATTGTCCATTATACAAAAAAAAATGACCACAGTGACATCTCGCCAAGCCCGCCCCGACCAGCAGCCACGAGCCCGCAAAATGCCTTAGTACCCCCTAATAATAGTGGCTCGGGTCAGGTTTCTTAACCTCTCTACCACCCATGTCCAGGACCGTGACATGATAGTGCCTAGGCAGTCCCCTCTCGGGCCTATAGGTCACCCTGTGTTTGTGTATATTCCTCCCTATACTCCACACTCGCATCAGGTGATCTATTCTGTCCTCTGCCCTCCTTCCAGTAACGTCACTCCCCTTATTGACTAGGTACATCTCGATGGTTTCCCTAAGCCACCTTTCCCTGTTCTCTTCTATCTCCTCCATGAGGGGTTCAGGGACATAAGGGTACTCCAACCCGTGGGAAGACTTGTATCGAGCCATTATTGCCCGTTCCGCTCTACTGATCCTAATTAGGTCAGCCCTACCTGCCCTCCCAGGTAGCACCCATGACAGGGGTTCGTCAGGATCCACAGGGTCTGACAGTGTATCGGGACCCATGGGCTCTATCTCCCTGTGCTCAATCTTATACCACCGTTCCTGCAGCTCTCTGTCTCGCTGTTCAGGGGTGAATTCTCCCTTGGCCCACCAAAAGTCAACTACATCCTCCCTTCTAATAAGGAATCGCGTACGATCCATCCAGGCCGCATAACCTTCAAAGAGGGGGGCCCACCAACGGTGTTCCTTGAACCTATGTGAATCCCCTGAGTCACTCTCTTCCGCATCCCCCCATGAGAATACCCCCGATGTCCGTGCTGACCGTGGTACGGACCACCGTGATGATCCCAGGGCCTTGTCCTCTGTTTTATTGGTCACAGGAGGCAACCACTGGCCTACCGCGGCCTTGCCTAATTCTCCCCCTCCACGAGAAATGCCCTCCGTAGCGCAACTGCGCTGTCGTTCACCAGTCCGTCTCTCCTCCCCCCCCAAAGGTATGTCCACAAGTTCCAGACTAGGCGGGGACCCCGGGGAACATGTGATGGGGGCAGGGGTTTTACCTAGGGCGTGGGGTTGGGCGTAGGGGCAAGATGGGATACGCCACGGGACTACGACCCGTTCCCGGCTGTCCATGGATTGCTCCAAGGAGGATAGCTCACCCTCATCCGTCTGCGGGTCTCCCATCCAGCTCTTGGGCCCTTGAGGTGATCGGGGACATTCACCCGATCGCCGAAGCGTTGCTGCATCTTTCCCGTCTATTCCGCCGTCGCCACCGGAAATGATGTCCTCACCGAAACCGGAAGCGCCGCCATCTTGGGTGGGACCCCCATGCGGGATCTCTTCCTCGATGACGACATCCGGAAGCTCCGCCGTCGTCTCCACCGGAAGTGGTATCTCCTCCGCACGTGCGTCTTGGGCCTGGCACGGCCTTGTTTCCGCTACACCGTCTACCGGAGCAAGGTAAGTGAGTGGCTTTCTCTTACCATTCCGCAGGGGTGTAGGCGTCTCTCGCCCGTCGCCACCATGTCCTGAGGCGGAGGGACTCCGTCTCTCGGCTCGCCGATCTGCGGGGGACGCCCTGCTTTCCAGGCTGCTACTCACACTACGGGGTGTCGTCCTCCCCGGTTCTGTCCTGGGCCTCGATTTCACCTCCGCTAGCTCGCGGAGATCCTCATCCGAGTATTCTGCCTTCCCCGACTTAGGGGTCACCGATCGGGGCGATAGTCTTTTCTCAGTGCGGTCGGGGAGTGACCCGACCGTCTCGGTTGCTGCTGACCCAGCCGATTTAATCGACTCCAGTCCCCTTTCTCCGGGACTTGCACGATTGATCCACAGTGCACCAGGGGACTCGGCGGAGCACCTAGCCGTATCCCCCGGGGGGTCAGCAGATTGGATCGGAATGAACGTCGGCATTGGCCATAAGTATAGTGTCCCGCATTGTGGGCAGCGTGCCGCCGTGTTAACAATGCCTTCGGGCAGCCCGCATTGTAGGCAGAGCCCGACCACCGTCTCGGTGTTAGCCACCCTGACTACCAGTACCCCGCCGGGTACCGAGTAGGGCTGGGTGGATACCATAGTTCCCACAGTGGAGGAGCAGGCCATTCTTTTGGTAGGGACCACTTTCAGTATGGGTCTCTCCAGGTCAGTGGTTCCTCGCAACTGACCGGTAGAAGCTTCTGGGCCAGCCACTTCCTGCTTCGGCTCCTCCTTCCGCTGGCATAGCTGGAACCCGCCCCCAGGGGTTGCAATTATGGGCGGATCCCACAGGGGAATAGCATGCCCCTTAATTAAGGCCGCGCCTTTCTCAGTCCTGGTGGGCGCAGTCTGCGTTTTCGCGCCAATTTCCTCATCAGAGTGGGATTCTTGGGCCGCGGCTAGTTCCCGCCTTCTCCTGGCAGCTGCTTTTCGTGCAAAATATCCCTCCTTTTTGCACGTTACCTCCGCGGCCGGAACTACTTCTTGTAGTGGCGCCGTCTGGATATCAGTCCCTGGGCCCAGTGGGTGCATTCCCACAGGCCATAATTGAAAGTCACTCCCCCTGGTGGAAATCAGGGGAGGGTCCCATAGACTAAGCGGTTGACTCAGCACAGGGGCCGAGTGAGTCACTGTCCATGAAGGCGCAGTCGTAGCTTTCGCGCCATACCCCCCATCAGGGCGGGGCTCTGCTGTTCGCGCCATTCCCGGCCAGCTTTTTGCAAGTTCTGTATCAGCCATTTTCTCTGCGACTGGCCCATGCGGTCTCCCTAGCAAGCGGGAACCGCCATTTTGGGTGGCTTTTAAGCCCGAAATGTCAGTTTGTTTGCTCTTCTCGCTGGGTTCCCCCCCAGTTATCACAATGTCCTCACACTCTTCAAGGGTGGCCCCTCGGTGTCCCAGACAGGACAAAAACGGGGCAGCCACAGCCTTCGCTCCACTCCAGAGCAGATTAGTTAGAGACAGCTCAGCGACAGTTTGCTCTTCAGTGGGGCGCACGCCATGGGTGCCTTCCCCATCAGCCTCTGGTCGCCATTTTGGGCTCTCCGCACCACGCGGATCCTCCATTCCTTGGATTGTCACGCTCTCGTACCAATTATCATACATGGGGCTCCGCTCTGCGGGGCAGCCACCACACCAGTACAATAAAGATTGCTCAGATGCACCACCACATGTGTACCTGATCTAGGCTGGACTCATGTTGCACTACCTCAGGCTAGGCTCACTCTCTCAGTGTCTGCTGTAAATCCTTCCTCCCAGTCTGTGCTCCCTATGGTAAGTGTCTGGAATGGGCTAGAGTACTCTGGCTCTGCCATGCAGTACTTGGGGCGTCTACCTCTCTTGGTCAGCCTAGCGCAGACCCTCTCCAGGATTCCTGACCACGTTAACAGGCTATCCCTTCTGGCGTCCTACCAACTAGCACTACCTCAAAGTGACTCGGTCAGCTATAGCCCGGCTCCAGACCCCTCACTCCTTTCAGGCCCCTAGGTCGTCCCTGCGAACTGACAATACCCTGTCAGCCCCTGACCACCCCTAGGTCCGTCCCTACGCAGCACAGAGTGGCAGCAGACGCTCTCCCTGTTTCCCAGTGTGCCTAGCTAGAGCCTGTCCTGTTGACAGATCTGATCTCAGCAGCTCGCCTCCAAATGTAACGGTATTTCTGGCCCGGCCTGACCCACCCAATCTCACATTGGCCCCTGTGGTCTAACCGGTCCCCATTACAGTGTGATAGTGTCTGGTGGTGCACCTGTTGGCAACAGGACTCCTGAGTCTCCCGCATGATGGTGTGTGGGGAGGACCCATCCAGACAGGCAGCTGAGGTAGTGTGCGGAGTCCTACCTAGTTCCAGTGCAGCGCCTCCACCTCATCAGGGTCCCTTCGGTCACTTGGGGATGGTCCTGACGAGGAACTCCTCTGTGGTGCTCCTCTCTGTACATTCACTCCACACATGTACACGAGAGGGTTTGTGATTAAGAGCATCTTTATTGGTTGAGGTGGGCTAACTGCCCCTCGCAGTAGTTTCTCTAGCCACTCATTGTCCCTCAGTGCTTCCCTTTGAAAGGTGTAATTCTCCTTTAATAGGGATTCCCTATCCCAGCCGGGATGTCTTTACCCTGTGCCAGGTCCCTGGACACAGTCTTCCTGTTCAGCTACTATAACATAACTCTCGCAGACTATTCAGAACTCCTACAGAACTCAGGACTCAGATAGAACTAACTATTAGACACAGTGCTGTGCCTTATGTACACTCTGGAAGCTGACACACCTCTGACATCACTAACCATGGAATCAGAGCATGTGACCACTCCCATCCATACACAGGGCACCCCACCAGGGTGTGAGGGCAAACCTCCATAATTACTGCTGGCATGCCCACAACTTACCAGGCCTTACTGTCAGCAGGAGAGATGACTGTAGCCATTTTACATGACCGCTACACACAAATGAAATAAAACATACTTTAATACATAGGATAACTTGGGCAGACTCATAGCTGTAAGGGAAATAGGACTGGGATATCTGGGCTTGAAAATCAGGAGTCACTGGGCAGCCCTGGTGTAATTCAACCCACGTACTGGCAAATCATGCCTGCACGCCAGGGAGAATTAGGAGACTACTCATATCTTTGCCCCCCCCAAACTCCTGCAAACAACATGATTGCATTTCTACCCAAATATCTCACCTAAAACTTACATATAGAACGTTTCATGAGTCTTAGGCTCAGGGAACATGAAAAGTGGAAACGAAGCAAAAGGAAAAAGCAGGCACTAATACTCCGGAAAGTAAAAAAAGGTTGAATGAAATCCAGGAGAGCGTGTGCCCATAAAGACTATTTTAATGGAAACCACAAAAAATATACAGCTACATTACGGGGTACACAAACCCCCACCAACGCGGCTCGAATTGCGTTGGTGGGGGTCTGTGTACCCCGTAATGTAGCTGTATTTTTTTTGTGGTTTCCATTAAAATAGTCTTTTTTTATGGGCACACGCTCTCCTGGATTTCATTCAACCTTTTTTTACTTTCCTGAGTATTAGTGTCTGCTTTATCCTTTTGCTTCGTGTCAAGTCATCCAGAAAAAACAGAAGCACGCCCCCTACTGTGAAAGAAGAAAACTGGACAGCCAAAAGGACATTACCAACTCTAACTGTGAGTTATTTTATCACAAGCACATTCTCCATTCTGACATTATATGCTGGGACACTTTATTGTGTGGCCCCTTACTACAGTGCTCGTGGGGGCCCTAGCCCACTAGTCAGATCACAATGGAGCAGTGATTAATACATGATTGTTCTGTGTCCTATGGATTGACTATCCCTTATCCATTATCCAGGGGGTTTTCATTTCAGGAATCATTATATACATTTATTGAACGTTACAATTTTTGTACTACATATTTTGAGGTTTTTTTTCAGAGCACCACACATTTTTTCCATTTTTCTATGAAAAGTGGAAAGGCAGGGGACACTTTAACGTTCACATGTTATAATGCCGGGCCCCTGGCTTATGGTGCCAGGTAGCTGCCAGGGGCCCACCGTTCCAGTGGTAACCTTTATTGTATAGCCTGGTTACCCCCTTTATCGTATAGCCTGGCACCCCCTTTGGAGGGAAGTATTATGGAAAATGGGGGGGTCCCAGAGTTGAAATGAATGCGGTTCAGCTTGGGGAGACCCTCTGCTTCAATCCTGTTTTTAAAAAAATTATTTTTTATAAAAAGCGAGTGACTTGCTCCTTCAGAATACTGATTTTCATGTTCGGTTAAAGCCTTACTTCACAAATGTAGTAAAGTGCTTTAAAACATTTTTTTGATTTCAACCTTCCCCAGCGATCTCATCTGTCTATCTAAACCTTGTGTCGCCCTGCTCCTTACTTCCCTTCTCCTTTCCCACTCAACCTGTCTTCACCAACCTACTAACACTTCTCTACCTCCTTTGATACATAACCTACCAAGTCCTACTTCACGTCCCCCTTCACTCCACTTCCAGTCACCACTCCCACTATCTAACTTGCACATTTCTATAGCTTTCTGATTTCCTCACTTCTCCACATTTATTCTTCTTTCTTTATAGCTCCCTACTTCCTCTCCTCCTTGCTCTCCCCTCTACCACTTCCTTACTACTTGCTGCATCCCTACCCCACTTTAAATTCAAGTCTACTTCCTTACTCCTTCTTATAGTATTGTCTCCTTAAATGTCTCCACTTCGGCTTATTTCCTCTCATCTACTTGCTTTTATCCTCTTACTAACTCCCTCTCTATCACTCACCCTGCCCTTACTCGCTTAATGGTTCTGCCGCTACGGTGCTATACTAATTCCCTTCCCGTATGTCTTTCTATTCTTCCCAGACTCAAAATTCAAAAAGCCCGCGTCGGGCCGGTGAGGTGACTAATCCAGGCCTGCGCGGGTCATCCGGCGCATTCTGGACGCCTTGATGGGCTTACGGCTGTCCTTGGTCTTGCTGGTGACGTCAACTGATCGCGCCGGTGGGAGCTGGTTCCGCGCCACCTCCAAGATGGCGCCGCTCCTTTCAGGGCACAGCTGTGACGCGTATCCGGGGGGCGGCCATTTTGGAAGACGTCTCTCACCAGTGCGGAGGTGCGTGCGCCCGCTCCTGTTTCCCGCTCACCGCTCTCTTCCTGCTCCTGCGGTTCACTGTGGATTCCCGCCTTCTAGAGCTGCTTCGCCATCTTGTGTCGGGGGCCGCCATCATCAGAAAGGTAGGCCGCAAATTTTCTCACCAGGGATTCAGTTTCAGCGCAGGTTGCTTGATCACTGGACATCTGTAGTTGGGGTGTCGGGGATCACCGCTCTTTCACTCGGGGGTGAGTTTCTTTATTTGGTGACAGCTTCACCGTGGCCGGGGACCAGACCTCAAGTAGGGGGACGAGAACTGGAGGAGAAGCAAAGAAACACAGGTTGCTGAGGCCATGACACCGAGGGATTAGCCTGATACACTACAGGGGTGAACAAAGCCGGGACAGACTCTGGTTATGCATAGTATATGTTAGGTTTTATTCATTCAAGCTCAGGAAGAGCGAGGCAGGAGTGGGGGGGAGTGACCTGCTTCAAAAATCCGCATGGGCCACGCACTAGGGGGGAGGAGGGTGGATCTCCTGGGCCCTAGTGAAGTCCTTTGGGACTGGACGCGGTGGGTGAGTGAACTTCATCCCACGTTTCCTCCGGGCGGTTGGAGAGGAGTCCAGCTTCCCAAAGGCGGTGATCTCGTCAAGGAGGCGACGTCGCCGAGACAACGAGAATTCTACTGTCTTTTGTCTTGTCTAGTGTTTGTTGTGTCCCCCCAGGTGTACCCTCTTGTGTGCTCCCCCTTGTGTATTGCTGTAGGTGGTGAAGTGAGGTATTGCAGTTCGAGAAGAAGAGGAGGTCGGGATTCTGGTCCAGGTGCATCAATCAAGAACAGATATTGGCAGCAAAGTCATCTCATACTCTTAAATGAGTAAGGAACTCAGGCTAGTATCACATAACTTTAAGGGGTTTAACAGCCCGGTTAAACGCAGAATCGCCTTCCGAGATTATAAGCGTAAAGGGGCAGAAATTCTGTTTCTGCAAGAAACACACTTCTCTCAAGACAACTACCCCAAATTCCTGGATAAGGACTACCCGACATACTTTTTGTCTTCCGCGAAAGTAAAAAAAAAGGGGTGGCCATACTAATTCATAAAAGAATACCGTTCGTACCCGATAGGACTTTCAAAGATAAAGAGGGCAGATTCCTCATAGTAAGAGGTGCAATCCAAGGGTTCCCAATTACTCTAGCAACAATATATGCCCCTAATGAGACGGCCCCCGTTTTTTTCTCTACCTTCTTTGGGAAACTCAACAAAGTGGCCAGAGGTAATATCATTGTCGCTGGAGACTTGAACAGGGCACTACGGGAGGACCTTGACAGATGTTCATCCACTAATATTACACACAGATCTGACATACTAACAATTAAAAAAGGGTTACGTGACTGCCAACTACTCGACATCTGGAGGGAACAACACCAGAGACTGAGAGAATACACCTTCTACTCACACCCACATGACACATATAGCAGGATAGATTACTTCCTTGTATCCAACAGAATGGTCCCTGGGGTCTCTCGCACCGAGATCCATGATATTTCATGGTCAGACCATGCATCTATAGAGCTGCGGTGCACACTAATCCCACTAGACAGACCTAGAGCGAACTGGAAACTAAACGAAATCTTGCTGAAAATCCCAGCACTACAGGTGGAAATTGGGGAAAAGCTCACACAATACTTCGAGGAGAATGAGGGGAGTGTGGCTACGCACTCCAGACTGTGGGAGGCCCATAAGGCTACCCTCAGGGGGGTCATTATGAATCTGGCCGCTAAACGGAAAAGAGAACGGGAGGGAAAAATTTTGAAGCTAGAGGAACAGCTAGCAGAGCTTTCCTCCCTCCACAAAAAAATAAGAATGCCCACACGTTAACTCAAATACTAGCCACTAAAACTAGTCTTAACCTCCTCCTCTCCGCCCAGGCCGAGAAGGAATTGACCTGGTCCAAGCGGAAATTTTATGAAAAAGCTAACAAGCCTGACACACTACTTGCCAATAAGCTAAAAAAACAAGCTTCCAAACTATCACATTCACGCAATTCGAAACCAAGATGGGGACCTTACCTCCATCCCAGCGAACATAGCAGGGGAATTCAAAAAGTATTACGAAATATTATACAATGGAGATAAGGTAACCCATAATCCGAAAACAAAGGAGGATTTACGGACCTTCTTAATAGAGGCACATTTACCCATTTTGAAGAGATGCGAAAGGGAGGCACTCCAGTCGGACTTCACGATGGAGGAACTCTCTGGGGTCATCAAAGCACTAAAACCGGCTAAAGCCCCAGGGCTAGATGGCTTTTCGAACTTATATTACAATAAATATTTAAAAATTCTAGCCCCCCACATGTTAAAGTTATTCAATGAAATCTTAGCAGGGGCCTCATTCCCAGCACAAATGCTCCAAGCCTCAATATCGGTGATCCATAAACCCGGAAAGGACCCGGCAGACTGTAAGAGCTACCGGCCCATTTCACTGATTAACTTGGACCTCAAAATATACTCTAAACTTATAGCCAACAGGGTGGGTAGTGTTCTTCCCGGGTTAATTCACACGGATCAAGTAGGGTTTATCGGAGGTAGACAAGCGGCAGATAACACCAGGAGAATTATTGACCTAATTGATCTGGCCCAAAAAGAAAAAATTCACTCCATGGTGTTAAGTCTGGACGCTGAAAAAGCCTTCGATAGAATAGATTGGCCCTACCTATCGGAAACACTGAGAGCATTTGGCTTTGAGGGACGCCTCCTGCAGGCCATCCTGGCGTTGTATAAAAACCCAACAGCAAGAGTGAGATATCAAGGTTTCCCCTCAGAACAGTTTGAAATCAAAAGCGGAACACGTCAAGGATGCCCGCTGTCGCCACTACTGTTCGCCTTATGTATAGAGCCTTTGGCGGCACACATCAGAAATAACCCAGATATCTCTGGTATCCCTGTGGGAGACCAAATGCACAAAGCCGCTCTATATGCGGACGATGTCATTCTCACAATAGCCAAATCTCTCACATCTCTCCCAAATGTATTCAACATACTGGGCAAATTTAACCAAATTTCGGGATTTAAGATCAATCAGTCTAAATCAGAAGCCCTCAATATTAATCTACCAAAAGAAGTTGAAAAACTGATTGACCTCAATTTTCAGTTCAAATGGCAACCCTCCGCTATCAAATATTTAGCGGTTTATCTCACAAGGGAGTACAAAACTTTATATAAAGCAAATTTCCCCAAGATCATAAAGACGCTGGGGGAGGATCTCCGAACCTGGATGAAGGGGAGCATCTCATGGATTGGGAGGATACATAGCGTGAAAATGAATCTCCTCCCAAAGATGCTATATCTTTTCCAGAGTCTCCCTATCCCTTTGGTGCAGGCGGACATCCTCTCCCTCCAGTCAAAAATTATAAAATTTATTTGGAACGGGAAAAACCCAAGAATTGCTAAAGGAATATTAAAACGTCCCATTCATCCTGCGGAGGGTGAGCGGTGCCTTGCTTGCAGGCCTACTATAAAGCAGCCCAATTAGGGCAGATTTTCCAATGGCACACAGACCCAAGCCTACGGAGATGGGTTGAGTTGGAGAAGAGATGCTGTGCACCAATTGAAATCCGAAATTTAATCTGGCTACCCAGAGAAGGGGTACGCAAGATGAACAATCCGCTGCAGACCATGGTCAATTCATTATAAGTTTGGGAGGCCACGAAATTCAAATGTAATTTGACTACCAAAACATCATTAATGACACCAATAGTGGGCAACCCAGACTTCGCTCCGGACCTGAATAGCAAAAATTTCTTGATATGGACTCAGAAGGGCTACTCCCGTCTAAAAGATCTGGAGGGCATAACGACCATACAAACATTTGACCAAATTAAATCCTCTAAGAATATCCCAAACAAATTTTTTAGGTACCTCCAGATCAGAGATTTCTACAATAAAACGCCAATTCGACCGGCGCGAACAAATTTTGAGCAGCTGTGTTCCAGAGATACGGACACAAGGGGACTCACATCTAGAATGTACAGGGAAGTGATCTGCCAGAAGTCGCCCATTGACAATAGACTGAGTTACATGAGACACTGGGAATCAGACCTAGGAGAGACTTTAGAGGACGACGAATGGGACAGAATTATACAGGCGGCGGCGAAAAGCTCAATCTGCACCACATTAAAGGAGAACGCATATAAAGTCCTTATGAGGTGGTATTACACTCCGACGCGCTTAGCGAAATTTGTAAAAGGCTACTCCCCTCTCTGCCCTAAACAGTGTGGGGAAGCAGCTGACCTCCGACATATGTTGTGGTCTTGCACTAAGGGGGCCCCTATTTGGGAACAAATCAGAGATTGGATTCAGCGGATTCTCGATTTGGAGATCCCCCTGGACCCGTGGCTGTTCCTATTGGGCATGCGGATCCAGGGTCTGTCAAATGCGTCGCATAAATTAATCGCGCATTTTGCTACAGCCACAAGATGTGAGATCGCAGCATTATGGAAACAGCAGGAGATACCAATTATCCCTAAGATCAAAAACAGAATTTGGCATGTCTGCCGGATGGAACAATTAACGAGTTTAGTTAATGACTCCGGCACAAATGTTCTAAAGGTCTGGGATCCATGGTTGACCCAGGTAGACATCCCAGGAGTGGACGCCACCTCAATCTTGCACTAATTAAACTAGGTGCGTTCTCCTTTAAGGGCAGATTAGACAACACGACTCAGCGACGCACAGTTAGCAGACCTTCATGTAGTCATAGAATAGGGAAAAACAAATAAAAGAAAGAAACCTCAGAAGAACCTGTCCCAGTTAAAACCCTTAGCTATTGCCTAAAAGGTTGAACAAGAGATATCTAAAAAAAACTGCACCAGAGCCTGGCAACCTACCACCTCCCTCCCACCCCTAACCTCTTTCCCTGTCCCCTTGTCAAGTTCGTCTGGTCTTGTTTGTAAAGTGTTAAGTGGATGTGTCTTCGAGGCGTCATTACATGTGTTTAACAAAACTGGAAATGTAATAATGGGCTGTGGAACATTGGCTGTATTTGTACTTTCCAATAAAAATTTAAAGTTGAAAAAAAAAAAAAACATTTTTTTATATTGCATTGAGTAATGGAAACCCAGGACAGTGTTGGTGCTAGCTAGATATAAACACTCCAGACATGTACCAATCTTTAAACCCTTGGGTATTTAATGTTGGTACAGATAAGAAGCATGGCTTACTCCAACCCGTTTACCCTGTGGTCAAAATATTAGTACAGCTCAACCCCGTTATAGCGCAATCTGCTATAGCGCGAATCCGCTTTTAATGCTGTCTGAGCGTGGCTCCCGATTTAAAAACATCTCCAAGGTTTTATTTTTATATAATATTCAATGCATTATTGCTAACAGACACACGCTGATACACATATATACACACACCCCTACACCATGCGGGAATTGAACCCATGATCTTTCATATGCTGGTGCAATTCTCTAGCTGCTACACCACAGTATTGGTGTGATGAATCTGACTCTATAAACAAACGTAACATCTACTGCACAGTGCAGTCCATGGGTGATCAGGGTTCAATTCCCGCATGTGTATTATATAAAATGTATTCACTGTTGGGCTGTCATTGATCAGAGAAGGGTCATGTGACCCTCCTGCGCTCAAAAGTCAGTCAAATTGAAAGCTTGGGAGAGCGTATGTAAGCACCTCGGAGCCTGATGAAGTGGAGAGAGCTGCAGATGCCGGGTAAGTCCTCGCAGAACCGTTCTTCCTGATTGCGCCGACCATTTCGCGATCCTGGTTATAACGTGCTCATTATGTGGACCAAGAGCACCGCGTTATAACGGGATTCAGCTGTATTAAGGGTTTCATATTTTTTTTTTTCATTTACAAACCTACTTTACATCCCTATCATTAAAAAAAATATATATATATATATATACACACACACACACACACACACACACACACACACACACACACACACACACACACACACACACACACACACACACACAGTTAGGTCCGGAAATAATTGGACACTGACAGAATTTTCATAATTTTGGCTCTGTACGCCACCACAATGGATTTGAAATGAAACAACTGAGATGCAATAGAAGTGTAGACTTTCAGCTTTAATTCAAGGGGTTGAACAAAAATATCGTATGAAACGTTTAGGAATTGCAACCATTTTCATACACAGTCCCCTTATTTCAGGGGCTCAAATGTAATTGGACAAATTAACACAATCATAAATAAAATGTTAATTTTTAATACTTTGTCGAGAATCCTTTGCAGGCAATGACTGAAGTCTGGAACGCATGGACATCACCAAACGCTGGGTTTCCTCCTTTGTGATGCTTTGCCAGGCCTTTACTGCAGCTGTCTTCAGTTGTTGTTTGTTCGTGAGTCTTTCTGCATTAAGTTTTGTCTTCAGCAAGTGAAATGCATGCTCGATCGGGTTGAGATCAGGTGATTGACTCGGCCATTGCAGAATATTTCACTTCTTTGCCTTAAAAACATCCTGGGTTTCTTTCGCAGTATGTTTTGGGTCATTGTCCATCTGTAAAGTGAAGCGCCGTCCAATCAACTTCACTGAATTTGGCTGAATCTGAGCAGACAATATATCCCTATACACTTCAGAATTCATCCGGCTGCTTCTGTCTTCGTTCACATCATCAAAAACCACTAGTGACCCAGTGCCATTGTAAACCATGCATGCCCATGCCATCACTGCCTCCACCGTGTTTTTCAGATGATGTGGTACACAGCAACTCTCTTTTTTAGATGTCCTCATTACACAGACTAATGGGGAGTTACATACTGATCTTTTTAGAAAGGATACATACAGAAATGCCATTTTAAGGGCAGATAACCATCATCCTCCTTCTCTTATTGATGCATTACCTTTTTCACAGAAAGTCCGGGTCTGCAAAATCACGAGCAGGAAGGATAATATTGAACCAGCTATTGGAGAACTACGTAGTAGATTCCTGGCTAGGGGATATCCTCCTGCTGTGTTAGACCGGGCACTGGATAAAGAGGTAAGTGCTACCAAAAATAAGAAGGAGGACAGGCTTGTATTTACCACTACGTACAGTCATAAGCGAAGCAGAGGAAAAGACCTCCCAGCCCGACGCTACAAGCCTGGTAGACAGCGTGTATCACGCGCAGGCTGTATTAACCCCCAGCACATCGGAGACCAACCATGTAGGAATAAGCACTGTAGCTGTGATGAATCCTTGATCACATTGAACGGGAAAACACTGGACACGATGGGCCCTTGGTCCCTCTAAGGATTCATTTTGCTGGGGGTTAATACAGCATGCGCGTGATACACGCTATCTACCAGGATTGTAACATTGGGCTGGGAGGTCTTTTCCTCTGCTTCGCATATTGCTGGTTTGGCCACGGCTGCTCAGCCTGGAATTAAGACTTTCATTATTGACATTATAAGAAGAGGCTTATACCCCGTGAATATGTATGTAATCACTTAATTGGTGATTTGAGAACTGGAGTGCTATCGTTATTTTTTTTTCTAACCATTTATTTATTTATTTTTTGTGGCATCTATTTATTCACATTTTTTCTTTCTGTGGAACATTTTTTTTTATTTCTCTGGAGTGAGTATTCGTGCTATTCCTATCCTGTGTGTTTTTTATTATGGAAGATTATGTAGAAGTGGAGGATGAGGAAGGGGTTACTGATACCTATGCCTTTAACTGTGGAGACACTCACCGTCAGAGGAGGGCAGAGTCAGTTTTTGATGAAGGTGCTAATTTCATCTGTGAAGAGCCTGCTGACTTAATTACCCACTTCCTTACATTGGAAAAACTGTTATCACAGGACATTAGGTATTGGTGGGACATTACCACTCTTGAGAACTATGCTAGAGTTAAAAGGATTCCGTGAGGCTTACGCTTGAAAAAGGTACCGTCCTTTGGCTTTATTAATAAAGATTTTGAGAATGACTGGAAAGCCATATTAGATCATTGCTCATTTAAGCTAATCAAATTGATCATTAAGTATAAGCTAAATTAAAAAAAAGAAAGTGAGAGCCAATGTGAAAGTCCTACAGGATAAATTGAAAGGTTGCAGAAAAATGGAGAATTTTATTAAATATGACCAAACACTTTTAAGCAACGTGGGTGCTATGGAAAAGTCTCTAATGATTAAGAAACAACAAAAGTTTGATAGGGACAAGATAGACTATGAGAAGCAGCAAGTTTATATATGGCAACGCTACACTACAAACGCACAAAAGCCACAACCAAAATCTGGTTCTAAATATCAGAATAATAAAAAACAAGGTGACTCCAAAAACCCGAATAAATCCATCCTAAAACGCCATGGAAACGCTTCCAGTTTTGAGTCAGATGGTTCTGACTATGAGAGTCGTTCACTAGGCGTTTCCTTTTGTGATGATGATGATAATTGGCGAGTTAGATCTACCTCCCCTGAAACCGACTCTTCACAAAAATCTGTTATGATGCCCTCTCGGAAAGAAGATAAACCTTCATACTCCTTGTTTCAAAAGGAGTCAAAAAACGAAAGAGGACAAGGAGATCATCAAAGAAGAGAAGGGGGGAGGGGGATCCGGGGGATCGAGCAAAAGAAAGAAATATGCATAGGAGAAGTTGTGGATAATGTTATCAACATTTCACATAAGACTCTTACAGATGACCAGATTGCGGTTCTAAATAGAGGTTTAAATTTTGCCCCATACCAAGATTTTAATTTATTCAATACCATCATTGATCTCCAAAAATTAATTCGCAAATTGTCTCTTAAAAAATATTTTAATAGAAAAAAGGGACAACAGAGGTTCCACTATATTCCACTGATAGAGGTCTAGCTGAGAATGTTGATGGTATTGATGTTTCAATGGAGAATTTGGATTTGCATTCATTTCGTGAACAATGTGCTTTATCAGATCTTAGAGATCTTTATGATGAACAAAATCAGGATTTGGAGCCTGAGATCCCTTCCTCATTCAGCTTCTTTGGGCAATTACACTTAGGTCTTAAGAAGAAATCAACCTTTTGCCCTCATATTTTTAACAATCATAATATTAAGACCTTTGAGAAGCTGGTTGAGAGGGATCTCAGGTTATTGGCTAGGGGTATTGTACCCCGGGGGGTTCCCTCTTTAAATAAAACGAATCTGTCAGATATTGACTTCCAGGAGATGATTGCCCTCAGGGAAGATAGGTCTATTACAATCAAAAAGGCTGATAAGGGAGGGGCCATTGTGGTGCCCTCTTCTTCAGATTATCAGGCAGAGGCACTTAGATTACTTGAGGATGTTGAATCTTATACAAAATTGACATGATCCCACATGTGAGTTTTTACACCTTTTGAAAGAGATTCTTGAAGAAGGAAAGGCCCTATTTGTACTTAACACAAAGGAATATGAGTTTCTCTACAATGCCTCACCTATTGTGCCCATCTTCCACCATCTCCCAAAGATCCATAAGTCACTTGTCCGCCCTCCTGGGCGGCCCATTGTGGCCAGTATTGGATCTTTGGGAGATGGGTTATCACGCTACATTGATGGTTTTTTACAGCCACTGGTAAAAAATCTGCCTTCTTTTCTGAGAGATTCTATGGATCTTTTATCCGCTATAAAAAATGTTATGATAGAAAAAATTAAACTAAACATATACTAAGCGCTTAACCTATTAGCCTAACTTAACAATACACGATAATGATGGATAAGTGCTCTAAATGTTGGAATTCCCTTACAAAGATACAACAATAAACTAGTGAATTCTACAGACTAATATAACAAACTGAGAAGACGGCTGCCTAAGGATTGAAAAACCACAAACCTATCCACAAGGTAAGTACAACAATAGCTTAAAAACAAAAATAAAACAAACAATGAAAGAAAACAGAAATAGTCCTTGGCGCACTATCTGGTATATAAACCTGCAGAAAAATGAAGTCCAAAGATCTTGGTAGTGAGGATTGTTGGTCCGGAATCCAATCGTACTCAAAGTCCTCTGAGGTGGTGGAATCAGATTTGTGCGAATGATGCTTTAATGCATGCCAGACCAATATGATTGGGTTCAAAGCAGGATCTTAATGAATGTTGCAGATGTGTTTTGGGGTCAATGTCTTGGAAGGACTGGTGACCACTCCAGATGTGAAGTATTCAGAAATGTTACGTTCTTCCCTCTGAGCAATAATGACCTTCTGTATGTAGACTCTCTAATATGAGGAAAAAGCCTTAATGGACTGGTCATGCACAGCTGCATCTAAAGACTTAGTAAACAATTATTTGGAAGTCTGACTCCTCCTCCCTGTCAGACTTCCAAATAATTGTTTACTAAGTCTTTAGATGCAGCTGTGCATGACCAGTCCATTAAGGCTTTTTCCTCATATTAGAGAGTCTACATACAGAAGGTCATTATTGCTCAGAGGGAAGAACGTAACATTTCTGAATACTTCACATCTGGAGTGGTCACCAGTCCTTCCAAGACATTGACCCCAAAACACATCTGCAACATTCATTAAGATCCAGCTTTGAACCCAATCATATTGGTCTGGCATGCATTAAAGCATCATTCGCACAAATCTGATTCCACCACCTCAGAGGACTTTGAGTACGATTGGATTCCGGACCAACAATCCTCACTACCAAGATCTTTGGACTTCATTTTTCTGTCAGGTTTATATACCAGATAGTGCGCCAAGGACTATTTCTGTTTTCTTTCGTTATTTATTTTATTTTTGTTTTTAAGATATAAAAAATGTTAGTTGGAAAAAGACTTTTAGATGGGTGACATTGGACGTGATGTCACTTTACTCAATCATAGATCACGAGCAAGGGATTCGAGCAGTGGAATTTTTTCTTGATGCTTCTACATTGTCCATTTCATTACGTGCCTTTCTTTTGGATTCTATTATGTTTCTGCTCACCCATAATTATTTTTCTTTTGATGCACAATTTTATCTTCAGACACGGGGTACTGCTATGGGGACATCATTTGCCCCCCCTTATGCTAATTTGTTTATGGGTCTTTGGGAATCCACACACATTTTCGGTGCTGATAATTCTTTTCGTCATCAGATTATTTTCTATAAACGGTATATTGACGATTTGATTATGATTTGGGATGGGGATTTATTATCACTGCATGCCTTTATTCATACACTTAATACTAATTCTTTAAATCTTAAATTTACTTATGAAGAACACATGAATCACATCAATTATTTAGACATTACTTTATTTATTGACACGACAGGCACTATTCAAACGGACATTTTTAGAAAGCCTCATTCACGTAATACTTTATTGGAAGCAGACAGCAGTCATTCTAAATCATTCATTCGAAGTATACCCAAGGCTGAATTCCTTCGACTAAGACGGCTTTGTTCAAATGACGATTTATTTGAGCATCAAGCAGAGGAATTAAAAACTCGATTTGCTCAAAGAAAATATAATCACACTGATATTGAAGCAGCATATCTGTGTGTCAAATCTACAAACAGGATCGATTTGTTATCGAACTCGTCTGTGAAGTTCAAGAAGAAACATGAATTGGATCGAGTGACATCTGCTCTATTTGTCACCCAGTTTAGTCGCCAGGCTGAACAGATTCGTTCTATCATTTATAAACATTGGGGGACCCTCACTCTTGATAAGGACCTACATAGTTCAGTTAACCAGGGTCCAGCCATTACTTTTAGGAAATCCAAATCCTTATCTGACTATCTTTCTCCAAGATTGTTTGACTCTAAGAAGTCTAACAAATCTGTTTAAAATAAAAGTTTTTTTTTAAATGTGGAAAATGTTGCGTTTGCTGCTATGCGAAACCAATTAAGTCTATTAAGACTATTTATTCTAAAAAGAACTATAGGATCCCATCCTTTATTAATTGTGACTCACAATTTGTCATATACTTTCTTACCTGTGGCTGTGGCCAAGGGTACGTGGGCCGCACTATACGCCCTGTTAAAAACAGAATCATGGAGCATATACGTTCCATTAAAAGAAAAGATTTCATGTTACCAGTTTCAAAACATTTTACTGACTGTCCTTCAGGAGGTCTATCAAATGTTCATTTTTCTGCTGTAGAACTGGTGCCCATGCCCATGAGAGGGGGTGATAGATTAAAGCTCCTCAACCAGCGGGAGATGTTTTGGATCCATTCTTTGGATACATTATCCCCTGCAGGAATTAATACAGAATGGGATCTAGAAAAGGTGAAGGGAAACACAAAATGGATGTGCCCCCTAAAAGAATTCACTTAAATGCACACCATAACAGTGTAAAAATTAACTTTTAATAAATTTACTTAAAACATATATTACCAAAGTAATGTGTAATGTGAATTAAAAATATATTAAATCAACGCTATTAGGCAACCTTGTCGTCAGTTATAAGTTCATACTATCCCATTTAACCACTTAATAATGGTGGGATATGGAGGACACAGATTGCTAGGAGTCAGGGTGTTAACCCCTCTGGAGCAACGGTGAGACCCAATAATGGAAGTGTATAGATGTACACAAGTGAGTGGCCAATGGGTTAAATGTCCAGCTACCTTGCTAGATCAGCCAGCACTGCGCACTATAATGGAGACTTTAGTGTGTTAAAATAAGAGTGCTAGAGTGATAAAGCTGGCAAATGCAGTGATAATGGTAGTACATACACTGCTTGTCCGGGATGGGAAGGGAGCGAAGATAGCAGGGATACACCATGAAAAATAAAAAATAAATGCATACAATAGTGTAATAAGTTCTTTTCAATCTGGATAAAACATGTATGTCTTGGCTCTATAGCAATGCCTACTTACAGCAGGTCAAAAGGTAAAAAGCATTGATCTACACAGCAGGTAGAAAGGTGTCAGGATCTTCAGGAACAACAGCCCAGGTTTACAGCATAAGAAATCAGCACCTCAGCTCAGACGTCAGTAGATGTGAGTGGATCAGAGACATGCAAAAGAAAGGCAGACCATAGTGTCGATCGTGCATAAAATTTATATAAACAAACAACAAATTTTAGGAATTGTACTCACATTGTGTACATAATCATAGTTCACATAAGGCTTTACTTGAGGCAAATGGAGTGCTGGTTCAGTGTGGAGCAGCTCACCGGGGATCTTCTCCTTAGACTCACAACAGACCGGGTGGGAGATGGCGTCTGACGTCACATCCGCTGTTGGGGTGACGGCATCCGGTCTTGGAGGCAAACGGTGGGGGAACTCAGCAACTCTGAAGCCTTCAGTAGAAAGAGCAGCTGCAGCAATGAAAGTGGCTCTACGCGTTTCGTCGTACTAGACAACTTCCTCAGGAGCATTCATTGAGGAGAAGATCCCCGGTGAGCTGCTCCACACTGAACCAGCACTCCATTTGCCTCAAGTAAAGCCTTATGTGAACTATGATTATGTACACAATGTGAGTACAATTCCTAAAATTTGTTGTTTGTTTATATAAATTTTATGCACGATCGACACTATGGTCTGCCTTTCTTTTGCATGTCTCTGATCCACTCACATCTACTGACGTCTGAGCTGAGGTGCTGATTTCTTATGCTGTAAACCTGGGCTGTTGTTCCTGAAGATCCTGACACCTTTCTACCTGCTGTGTAGATCAATGCTTTTTACCTTTTGACCTGCTGTAAGTAGGCATTGCTATAGAGCCAAGACATACATGTTTTATCCAGATTGAAAAGAACTTATTACACTATTGTATGCATTTATTTTTTATTTTTCATGGTGTATCCCTGCTATCTTCGCTCCCTTCCCATCCCGGACAAGCTACTATTGAAAGGAATCTGTACACATTCCTGGAAGGTTGAGAATTTGATCAGTGATCACCTTGACACATTTTATTTTGAATTTTAATTTTGTGCACTATTTTATCACAGATTGGGTGTGGTTAGCGCCGGTAACAAATCACTTTAAGTTCACTTAGTACATACACTGCAGCATAGACCTGCCAGACACGGCAGTGCTGTGCAAGGAAAGCAGGCACACTCACTATAAAATTAAAGGATTAAATAAATAACTAACTAATGGGATCAACACAGTTAGAGCCAGGAGACTGCTGACACTACATTAAAACAGCTCCAAGTAGGAGACTGACAACATTGCGCGTCCAACGCGCGTTTCCCTCCAGCAAAGGAGCTTCTTCAGGGACAAATTTTAAATCTAAAACATTTTTCATGAACATTTTGTATGAGTATTCTTGCTATGCTTCCGTCTCACGATGATAATAATGATTGTCTGTTTATTAAGTTATTTATTATTGTCATTTTTTTCTGCTTTCTAGTGATCAAATAAGATATATATTTATTAATGAATTCAATTGTCCTACATTTTCTTTTGGCATCTATTCTTCTTTATTATTTATTATTTGTTTTCCTTTTTCTAACTATATATTTACTTTTTTCAAGAATAATATTGTGTTTTACATATGTCCTTTAAACCATATCTATTGTGTCTAGGAGTTTGATGATATACCATTCATATGCCATCTTATGATATTAAAATTAACAAATCAATGGGTTAAATATACATTGAATATTCACTATAGATTTGGACATGTGTATGTTTATGTTTCCACAGTTGATATATATGTGTTATTGATATTTCTTTTGTATGTGATTGGTCTTTTTTATTAATTTTTTACCTGTTTATTCCCTCTATGTGGATCTCTTCCCTCTGAGCATTACGCCCCTTTCCTGTGTTTCATTTCACAGGGAATTTGTGTCCTGGGGGTTTGTGTTTACCTGGACACAGGTGGGCGGTGCTTTTGAGGGTGTAAACCATATAAGAGTTTGATTAAGACCAGTGAAACTACTCTTTGATAAAGCGCACCATGCGAGAGGTTTCTCTTTTTAATTAGTTATGTCCCAATAAATAATTTGTTATTTTTTCTATTAGCCTCCAGTTCTCGTTTTTTCATAGTTGTGATCCAAGTCTTTTCCTTCCTGCTTACTACGTACAGTCAAGCTGGTGGTTTTATTAAATCTACCAGTCTTAAACACTGGCATATTCTGCAAAATGATGATATATTATCTGAAAGTTGCTGTGTACCACCAATGGTGGCATTCAAAAGAGGGAGGAATCTGGCGGATAGCCTGATACATGCAGATAATGAGGGTAACTACAGAACTCCTCATTTTCTGGAGGGTGGCAGACCGGGTAACTTTAGATGCATGAGCTGCTCGGTCTGTAACAGTCTGACTACCGGTAGTCAATTCAGTCACCCCCCAAAGCGGGAGAATCATAAAAATTAAAAATAGACGCCCCACAGCGTGTGCTCCGCTGCTACAGAGACTGGAACAGTGAAAGACATTATTGCTTGGCACGGCGAATTGGCTGTACTGCTGTTCAGCTGAACTGGAGACCTCCTAAGTACTACCTTGAGGCTGAGGGCTGTACTAACAGCTAACCGATTGGAAGACCACCCAGGCCCTACCCCGAGGCTGAGGGATTGAGAAGGAGAGAGCCACGACATCTCTATTGGCGTCCGTTGGTGCTTGGGTAACATTAACCCTGAAATTATTGTTTTTTCTATCTAAATGTACGCTTAATACTCACCTTTATTTGGTGGTTACTAATATAATTTTTAATGCACTATGAGCGTTGTGCGCTGTGTTTTTTTGTATTTCTGTTTGCTATTAGGGGGTATTTGAGCCATCCCTGGTGCCACAGCTGCAGACGTTCCATATACTCTACGTGTTTAAAGGTCACCTCTTTTTGTACATCACTATATCACCTCACTTTTATTGATTGTAGTAGCGCACTATATCTTTTCACATTTTCTCACTCCAGATAGGGAGACTTTCTTATTGAGACGTGAAGCATTCTGGATACATGCTTTAAATACCAGCAACGGTATGGGTCTTAATGAGCAACAGAATTTAAAATGCTTCCTTAATAGAAGGTAATTTTTTGTCTTTCTACAGGCATATTTGATCTTGCACCATCCATGGACTCTGCACTTACCTATTGGGAAAATTATCCTTTTTGTGTGGTTTTTTTCCCTTCCCTCCCTCCCCCTTCTCTCCCCCCCCCCCTGGCTGTGTGTACCCATTTCTGACTAGGTATACACACTAGTATATTCTAAATACTGATGTACTGCATATTCTTATGTGGCATTTCACGGTAACTTTGCAGGATTATACTGATGTCATCAGCAGTATACAGTCACATGTTTTTAATAGTATATTGCTGTATTAGTTTTGTGCACATATGCTTTATGAATATTTTGGTGTGTGGTTTATTTACACTTTCAGGGTGATTTATAGGAGTGTGTCACTCCTCCCTGCTCTGACACTGATCCCATGGCGACGGATACATCTTTGTCCAGCCCTGTGAGTACAGTCTTGATTGGTGCACACCCCCCCCTTCCCCCCGACGGGCGGGTCACGCTGACGTCATCATGGGGGAGTGTTCAGTCTGGGGAGAGGTGTGGCTGTGGCTGCATTCCTCCAAGACAGCTCTATGCTGTATTGCCAGGGATTTAGACCTAGACGTCTGACGTCACTAGGGGGCACCATATGGTAGCTCTGACGTCACTAGGGGGCGTCAACATCCTGGTTATGTGGCAGAGCGGGGAGAGTATCAGGGGGGTGGTATATATTGTGACTGTTTTCTTGTGTTTGGTAGCCTTCACCTTGAGAAAGGCAGTATTAGACTGCCGAAACGTTGGACTTTATGGCATATTAAACCTCCTTTGAGTAAGACCGTGTGCCTGCTTCTTCTTCTTTGTCCGGCTACAGGAAGGGTCAGGAGACAGGGAGGACAGAGGCAGGAGAAACCCATCTGACTCCGGCCTTGCCTGTCCCTACGAATACAAACATACAACCCCTCACTGAATAACATAGCCCTAATCCCATGTAATAATCCTGGGTGTAAACAAAATAATGGTTTTATGAATATTGTAATGGTTTATTAGGGACCTAGGAGGTGGCTAGTGGTGCTGTTATGTGTATTTTTGTTTATTGTGGGTAGTGGGGGTGGATGAACGGGGTATTGGCCCCAAGGATGGGTGTTTAGGCCTACCGGGTGGGGGGGGGGGTAGCGGGAGGGGTTAACCCCTTCATTACCTTAGCGGTATTAACCACGAAGTTAAAGAAGAGGTTAAGTCATCCTGCAACCCCCTGGCAAGGCCTAAACACCCACCCAGGGCCAAATACCACCTTCACCCACCCCCGCTACCCACAATAAGCCTGGCACGGGTGTATAACCCCTTCATTGCCTTGGCGGTAATGAAGTTGCCTGTAAATGCATTTTTTATGCATCGGATTCATGCCGGGGGTCTCTGGTGCTGATATTAATGGATATCAGCTCTGGGACACATGCATGTTATTTTCATCGCAGCTTCACCCCACCTTCTTGCCAACTTTTGTGGCGGGACAATTTGGAGAAGAAACAGCAATTTGAAAGTGGCGATCAGCCGCAATAAGCTGATCAGGGCTTATAGAATTGAGCGTGTTTGAAAAACTGGCGATCAGTGCTGAAAAGTGGCTTATCACCGCGCGTCTGCCGATTTTATTTATTTATTTATTTTCCGGCAAAAAAACCCCGGTTATTTTTGCTCTAATCGCCAGCTTCTCTGGGCTTTCTGAATCGCTGTAGGCTTTTTTGGCTATAAGCTGGTGATAAGTGGCTTATCGCTGCTTACTGCATGAGGGCCTTAGGGAGGATTTGTTCCTGTAAAGTACACCTAGTTTGGCATAGGATTTGGATGTCAGGGTATCAATGTGCATCCCAAATGTTAAATGGGAGTTGAACTACTGCACCGACACACTTTATTCGAGCAAATACCCGGTATGTACCTGGCAGATACCTGGAATGCGCCACTCCTCACCTCTGACAAGCCCCGTTGCATTTGCCTTCCCAGCCTGGGTTCATGCCTGGCTGACGGGCGGCTGATCTGTTAAATGATAATGATTAGGATTTAATAGGCTGCAATGCTTCGCGTGTCTACCAGATGGCATAAATTCCTGAATTGTAATGCATTATATATTTATATACTGTGCAGTATTGCAGCCAGAGGGAATAAAATGCTTCAATCCCTGCTTGGAAAATACCTCAATGCACTCGGGCAGAAAACAGTCACAAACCTCAATACACCCGGGTATACCCGAATTCGTGGGACTAGCCAAGCTCGAATAAAGTGTGTCGCCAGTGTATATGCCCAGATATTTCAAACAAGTAACAGGGGCTAGGATGGTATTAGAGCTGGTTTTTATCTGAAGCTCTGTCATTGGCAGCTTTAGCAATTTAGCTCTGGTCCCAAATACCATTGTTACAGTCTTGTCAGTGTTTAAAATCCGTTTGTTTTGGGAAATCCAGTTTCAAGTCTCAAAAAATCAGATTGAAGTATGTGTTCAAGGTCAGAGAGGCGAGGGCTGCGTGCATATAGGATCAGATCCAAGGCCTCTCACAATAACCTGTTAGGAATATTATTTTCTCATCTATCCGACATAAGTATAAAATATACTCTACCAAGACCCCTAATACAGAGTTACCCACCTTATACGGGAGCAGCTGCCAGACGAGTACAGTAAATGTATCTTATTTCTTTTACCACTGGAGGGCAGCGTGGAGTTGCAAGGAGTGGCGCCCGTAAGGACGACGTGCCAGTTAGGCGGAAGGAGACGCGCACACACTTTTATGTGAAACGGATATTTTTGGGGAGGGATTTAGTAGTCTGAGTGAGAAAATTGATATTTTGTCACAATGGAAAAATGGAAAAATTAACCATTTAAATATGCACAGATTTTATCCCACGTTTGGAAATTAGGGATGTTGCCTAAAAGTCTGAGAATGCATTAAGTGCCACCCACGGGCTTTAATGAAGCAGCATTTGTGGGATAAAGGGAACAGCATCCTGTATAAAGGTATTTTGGGCTCGATATAAATAATTGAAGCCAAAAACTAATATTAAGTAAATTGAGAATGGAAAAATATTCAGCACAAACGTACAGAATGTGATATTCTGAGAGATCTTACAGATGTTATCAAATCCCACAATGAATATATAGAAAATGTCTGTATAGAACGAGTCAAACAAGAATATGCCAATAAAACGTTTAATTGGGAGATACAGGGGCCACAATTCAGGTCAGTTAGCTGGAAGAAGGGAAGCCGGTCAGCCAGAAGAGCAGGTCCTCCGGTCAGCCAGAAGAGCAGGTCAGCCGGTCAGCTCTGAGATCAGCATTACTTATATCCCCTAAACGTTGTCCCCTGCATGTAATGCGCAGAACAGCCTGCACTGCATATACTGTACATGAGATACTTAACCCTTTCTTTTCGCTCGACTCTAATCTGAATGATTTGCTAATTGGTTTGTAATTAGAGAGATATTTGTAGCAGAATCCCATGTATATTCTTTTTACCTTTTTAGATACCGTTTTGTGTAATAAAAGATATGAGATCAGAGGGGCTTCCTGTTTGCACTCGTGTTTTGGCAGAAGTGTATATGTGACCCTATAAATCTCCCTCACACCCGGCTTGGCAGCGTGACACTAGTGCAATGACCTGGGGAAGAATCACTGAGCTGTTAGCAATAGATACAACGGATAGAAAAGACACTACACATAGGTTGGATTAAAGAGAGTATTTTATTGAAATAATGAATCTCTTTGCTGGTAGGGGCCTGCAGCACATTGCAGAGCAATATAGTAACACGCAGAGCAATGCACTGCAGGCCCCTCCGGCAGCAAAGGAGTGAAGACCAATGCAGGGTGTATAAAGATCTCACTGATAATTCATGCACAAAGGGCAATTTGTTGCTGTGATCCAGAGGAAGGCGAAACATAACCCCTGCTGTGCAATGGGGGAAAAAAATTCCTTCCTGACCCCATTAAATGGCGATCGGAGGGTCCCTGGATCACTGCGCAGTGAGATCAGATGGAGCAGCACAGATCAGCGTTGTTATACACAGGGGCACACTCAGTATATAGAGATGTGGGTGATGGGGCCCTTGTGCCCCTGTGTATAACTCACCTGCTCCCCCATCCCCCTGCATATCTATCCCATTCACCCCTTTTCCTCCCGCATACCTCGCAGGGCCGGCCGGCCATTAGGCGGTCGCCTAGCGCGCAAAGGTCCTAGGGGCGCATTAATAATCATTATTATTTTTTTTCTTATTATTTCTAATTTATTTATCTTTTTTTTAAAATTATTATTCTTTTTTTTTATCCAGTATTTTGGCGCCCTTTTGTTTTTATTTTGCGTCGCGCTGGGGTGCGGTCGCACCCCCTGCAGTCCCGATAGCTACGCCACTGTTTATTTTATTATTTTATTTATCTTGTTATTTTTTATACAACTGGGGCACAAATTTTAAGTTTCGCCTCGGGCGCATGAAACCCGTGCTCCGGCCCTGCTCCTTGTTCTCTCTCACCCTCTCACGCCCAATATCCCTATCTCCCTCTAGTACCTGCCCCTCCCGCAGCCTTCCTGATCTTATCTGCCTCTCCTGCGGTCAAACCAACTTCTCAGGGCCCCTAGAATACCCCTGTATCTACGCCCTGGCTCCTCTGCTACCTGCTCCCGGCTTCTTCTCCGCCTAAAAAAGGTGAAGCAGCAGATCTGTCCGCACCTCTCGTATTCTCCTACCTGCTCCTGGGGTCTTCTCCTCCGCCTAAAAAAGGTGAAGCAGCAGATCCGGCCACACCTGTCGTATGCTCCTTGGTCATCGTACACCACGTCTGCCTCCTCGGCCGCCTTGTAGCCCACCTCATTGTTCCACTTGACGCCCGCTTTTTCGTATGCCTCGTCGTCCGCCTCGTAGCCCGCCTCGTCGTCTGGTGGCACAAAGGGCACCACCTTCGTGCGTGTCCTGACCTGCAGGAGACATGAAGTGTTTGTAACCAGGGACAGTGATACTCTGTATCGCAAGAGCTCCTGTGCCACTTATACCCCCTCCGCAATACCACGTTATACCGCCCTCCACAGGGCAAATACCCGTTATACCCACCTCCCCAGGCCCAGTACCCAGTTATACAACCCTCCCAAGGCCCAGTACCCTGTTATACACCCCTCCCAAGGCCCAGTACCCTGTTATACGCCCCTCCCCAGGCCCAGTACCCTGTTATACACCCCTCCCCAGGCCCAGTACCCTGTTATACACCCCTCCCAAGGCCCAGTACCCTGTTATACACCCCTCCCCAGGCCCAGTACCTGTTATACCCACCTCACCAGGCCCAGTACCCGTTATACCCACCTCACCAGGCCCAGTACCCATTATGTACCCCTCCCCAGAAGGTCATATTTCTATTTATCAAAAATACATTGAGTAACCTCTGGTTTTCAGGCATGTCCTAGGGGAGTTATCACAGAGACACAGAAACGTCGCTGAGTTTGGTGAGTAACTCCCTTAACCTCTCAGCAGTTGAATTCCCCATTAGGCGCTTAACACGTTAAAAACAAGCGTTGCTATTTCTCTGCATGAAGTTGCAGGTAATTGGAAGAGTTACACAGTGACGGCTATTTCATCACTCACCTTCTTCTCCCGAAACGGTCTTTTCTGTCTTATTTCCGGCTTCACATCGGATATCCATATCCATTCTTGGCCTCTGATCTGTATGCAAGACAATGCTTTAAGACAGGGTTGCGCAACCTTTTTCCCTGCTCCCCCCTCCCCACCTTGTCTCCGACGTTCTGATGTAACGACGTCATGTGATATCACGTTGCTATGGCAATGCCACATCATGTGACGCCACGTTGCTGTCGCCAGAAGCCGCCGGAGACAAGGAAAGGGAACTTACAGAGGACTTGCGCGCGATTTCCGGCATTTAATTTAAATGCTGTGGGGAAGAGCGAGGGGCCACTGTAAGCGCCGAGCCCCTCCTCCCAAGAAAATGTCGCGCCCCTCGATTTGCACACCCCTGCTTTAAGAGATATTCTGGGACCCTCCAACTCCTCCATCGGACCCTTCCTCATACTCATATTGACTGACCTTGCAGTGCTCTGCCCTGACTTGCACTGACCTGCTATGATGCCTCTCAAAATACCATGCTAACTCATTCTGAACATACATGTGTCCTTTCTACATGTTACTCAGCTTGTATGGGCCACAGACAGCTTTCCCGGGGTCCAGGACTAGTTTCCACCGGGGACCCTCACCCATGGGTCGGCGACCTTGCGAGAACCCACCCCCCCCCCAACCTGTTTTCTCTTGCACTGCCATAGACTACAACATTTCGGCCTGCTGGTCTTTCTCAGGTAAAGTGGCTAACCCCACTAAATCCAGCAAAGAAAGGCCAGCAGCCAAAACATTGTAGTCTGTGGCACAATAAATTATCTTTTTTTATTCAAATCTGTGTGCCCTTTTCCATCAATCTTATTGTATACATTGGACGAAATGCCGGTCTTCCCTGAGACTAAGGGGCACTGGTAAAAGTATCACTAATTGGTTTTTTTGGTATGCAGCAAATCCCCATCATTTTTGCGTTCTCTTGCTCTGCCCCAATCTGACACACCACCTTGCTCTCTCACCCCCCTCTTACACTCCCCCATCACCCTTTCCTTCCCCAAAGGTTGTCCTTTAATCAGATCTTACCCAAATTGTCTCCATCTCCCTTGGAAATGTTCTGTCTTTAAGCTGTGTGGCTCCTCTTGATCCGAACTTTCTTAGCTGACCCCTTTAGGTTTCGGCTCCGAGGGTCTAAAAAATAAGCGACTCCGAAAAGATGTGAAATATGCACAAGGGTCCTAAAATATTTATCTAATGGGGCTCTGAGGGGGAGACTTAAATACTAGTTAATATAATCTATTTAACTAACAAATATGATCTATTAAACTAAGAAATATAATGTATCAAACTAAATAAATATCTATTAAACTAATAAATAGAATCTATTGTACTAAGAAATATAATCTATTCAACTAAATAAATATAATCTATTTAAAAACAATACAATAAAAAGCTGGAGAAATGATACGTCAACCAAGCCACAGATTTGATGCCAATAAGCGTTGAACTCCTTGCAGATCCACTGTCAGCTGGTTGTGGCAGAAAGTGGTGACATGCAGTAGAACAGAGTGGTTGAGCTGTAACCACGGCAGTCAGGTCAGAAATCAACACAATATTTTTTTAAATTTAGAATGAGAATGTTCAATATGTCATATTCTGGGCTCAGACCCTGAGCCCTGTCACATGTTAGCAGCTTGTGATAATAGAAGATATCCATATACTGGGATGTGATAAGAGACATGAAGGTCATTTTATACTGGGTCCCATAACCTGCTTTATATGAAGTATCATTTTACACTAATTAGTAGAGATGCTACATTTTGAAAAATAGCGCTTTTGGCGACATTGTTCATTTTCTCTACAAATGATAAATGAAAAAGTTGGATAAAACGTTATATGTGTGTGTGCGCGTGCAATATATATATATATATACACATATACATACATACACATATAGTATGTTTATATATATATATCATACTATATGTATATATATTGTCTGTTTTATACACACATACACGTGTGTGTATATGTATGTGTGTGTGTGTGTGTATATATGTGTGTGCGTGTGTATATATATGGTATAACCCAGAGGTGCGCAAAGTGGAGGGCGGGAGATTTTTCGGGGGGGGGGGGGGGGAGGCGCACGGGCGGTTGCAGAGGCCCCGCGCACTTCCTCGAGGCATTAAAATTAAATGCCGGGGGATCGCGTGAGGCCTCTGCAATGCTATTACTTACCTTGACTCTGCCGGCGTCACTCGTGTCCATGGCAACGCGGTGTTAAATTACGCCGCGGGGTCATGTGACGTCACCCTCGTCAAATGCCGCTGCCGGTCACGTGACGCCGCATCAAGGTAAAGGAGGGGGTGGGGGCGCGAGCTCCCCTGGTATAACCAATAAATAATATAGCTGATATAGCAATTTGGTTGTGGCTAGAGAAAGATTATAGTGGCAGTGAGAATTAGTGGCCAGAATTAATAACTAAAAAGTAGCTGTAATAAAATAATAATAAACACTATTCCTAAACACAATAACAGTCCAGAAACTTAGCTCTAATAGCTATGTTATAACTCAATCATAAAAGGATCCAATTCGGGCATCCTCTGGAGTCCTGGCAGCTCTCTTCGGGGAAACAACCACCTCCTCGATAGATACCTAAACAAAAAAAAAAGAAGAGAAAGCGCCCGCTTCATGTGTAAATTCGGTTTAACAATTTCATTTCCTGGACAAGATAAAAATAACAAACTCACAAACATCCGTTTGGTAAAAGCGTTGTATGAGACAGGCTCGTGCTCCGTGGTAATCCGGTGGTCAATCCGGTGGTCAATCCGCAGCTCCAGACTTTGGACGATGACCGGGAAACTCGATAGGCTGCGCCCCTTGCAGTGTGGTCCTCCGGCAATCTGTAGTATGCAGTTGTGATTCCCCTCTGTAATTCCGGTGTCTCGCCTTGTTCGCGTACCAACTTCCCTTCCGGCGTCAAGACGGATAGTGTGGCAATAGCAACGAGAAGAATGTACCTACGTGTTTCTTCAGCACACGGCTGATTTCATCAGAGGATAATGCTACAACTCAGTCGTAATGGTTTTATAGTCCTACAGTCCAATTGGTAATGGCATAATAGATCACATATGTTACTGATTTTAGATAATAATAGATTCTTGTATGACACACACACACGAACACATATACATATATATATATATATATATATATATATATATATATATATATATATATATATATATACATACACACATATATATATTTACACACACATACATATATTTACACACATATATATATATATATATATATATATATATATATATATATATGAAACCAGGTGTCCCACCAAGGAGACAAAAAACAGCACTCAAGGTATATGTGTAGAGGTATAAGTACCGTGTTAGCCGAGCTTCAATAATCATAAAATAATAAAAAAATAATATCATCTATTTATTTTTTGATTTTATATATATATATATATATATATATATATATATATATATATATATATATATATATATATATATATATATATATATATATAGATAACAGCAGGCACTTCAAAGGCTCCAAAGAAATAAGTGCTTGTTCAACAAAAATTACAGGAAACCAGGTGTCCCACCAAGGAGACAAAAAAACAGCACTCAAGGTATATTGCAAAAGTGTATTTGAAAAAAAGCAGGCACATATAAATCCAACGTTTCGGTCCTGTATAGGGCCTTCCTCACGCCCCTGAGGAAGGTCATATACAGGACCGAAACGTTGGATTTATATGTGCCTGCTTTTTTTCAAATACACTTTTGCAATATACCTTGAGTGCTGTTTTTTGTCTCCTTGGTGGGACACCTGGTTTCATATATATATATACAGTGCTTGACAAATCACCCAAAAATCTACTCGCCGAACCAAAAAATCTACTCGCCACCTAGTCCCGCCCCTAGTCCCGCCCCTAGTCCCGCCCACAACCCCGCCCCTAGTCCCGCCCCCGCTTTTAAAAAAATACATAAATAAAATAAATTGAATAAATTCCTAGTAAGAACATTCGTTTATGACATAAGTTTATTTATTGTATTACATTATACTACAATTGGTCCTTGTTACGTGTGTGTGTGTGTGTGTGTGTGTGTGTGTATGGGAGAGAGAGATTGAGTATGTGTGTGTGTGTTTGTGTGAATAAATATCAGATCTAGAAAAAAAAGCCAGATGTGAATGACTAGTTTCCTGAACCCCTTAACCAGTATCTGGACGTCCCCGCTTCACAATATTTAAAGCAGCAATCCCGCCTGGGATCTTACCTGATCCGCAGTCCCTCAATGTCCAGGTACCCTCATTCCCGCAATGTTATACATTGGAGGGGAGGTGTTCCTTACCTGTCTTCTGGGTTGGGGGGGATTCCGATGTCTCCCGGGTGAAGC
>NW_027457159.1:67500-120000 GCF_040206685.1 Ascaphus truei | reverse complement strand
GTGTAGAGGTATATGTGCATGCTTGGATCAGAGCTGCTTGTGCTGGTGATTACTTTTGCTGTTCTTTGCCTCACGGAATACATGTTTGGTAGATGTGAGTCCCCCTCCTCTTTTATCAAATTTTCTTCCCTTGTTTTTAACCCACAGTTATACATTTGTATTGTTATCACTTTCTTGGCATGCCCGTGTGCTTCTTCATAAGGATGCTTTTTTCGTTGTAATACATATCCATTATCCTTTAGCACCACTGTCCATTGTTATTATATCATAAATCAAGACAGTTTCTGGGCAACAGTGACGCACTGTGTTGATGCGGTATACTTTGTGTCACATATATATATATATATATATATATATACATATATATATATATATATATATATATATATATATATATATATATCAAAAAATAAATAGACTATACCGTTCTGTGGCTAACGAAATGCTTTTATTTGTGCGAGCTTTCGAGATACGCTGATCTCTTCTTCTGGCGGTGTTACAATGAATGAAGCAAGCAAAGGGTATACTTAAAAACAGTGTCTCTTGGAATGTTATCTGTGCTTGTCTCTTCTCCCCCCCCCCCTTGTGTGAATGTGATTTATGGCTAGAGGTGTTAAATGGTTCCTGAAAGTTAGTGATGTAAGAGTGTGTGTGTGTGTGTGTGTGTGTGTGTGTGTGTATCTGTGTGAATATAAATGAATGGAGAGCCCACAGTTTATACAGTGCTTTACAAAAGGTGTGTGTGTGGAGTGGGAGTTAATATAAATTGTGTGGGTAGGTGTGGAAATGTGAGAGATTGTAGCAAAACTAAAAGTGTGTGTAGATACTATGTGGTCCCTATTGGTGTATAGGGATGGAAAAACAAGGAGTATTTGTATGTGTAAGAGACAGCTGTGTGTGCATACATATAGCACAGTATGTACAGACATGGCCTTTAGCGCTCATGGGAAGAGAGTTCACTTGTGTCAGTAATGACTCATAAAATTTCGATCTCTGTTTAGGCCACCGCTAAGTGTCCCGAACAGTTGCATATATTTCTATTCGTGCAACCATCTCTATTTCGGTGTTTTAAGATTAACTTTGAGTATGGCAACCCCCAGATCGTCCATCTTATGGACAGAGTCAGAGAAATGTTCGCCGACAGGACTGTCTCTTGTACCGCGTGTGATGCTGTGCGATGCAGGTTCATTCTCTTGTTTAGCCCCTGCCCCGTCTCACCTATGTAGTAGCAGCCCCCTGGACATTTCATGCACATGATGAGGAACACGACATTGCTGGAGGAACAGGTGAACCTTCCTCTGATTTTGTATTCCCGATTCCTGTGTAGTATTTGTATTGTGTCCGCTGTGTAGAGTATTGCGCAGGTTTTGCATCTTGCGTCCTGGCCTGGCATATATATAATTATATATATATATATTCCACAGAAGCAGCCGGCACTCCAGTTGCATGTAGAAAAAATTGGGTGCTTGTCCCATAAAGCAATAATAAACCACACGATTCCGTTTGAAGCACGAGATCAGGAGACAGCACTCTGGTAAGTTTGATCACAAGTTTTTGTACTGAAAAAGACACATAAACCGACGTGTCACGACAGGTCACTCTGCGCGTATTCTGACAGGCCGAGATGGCGTTTGCAGGGAGCTCGGGCGGTGGTAACATCTCTGCGGTGGCGCGGTCCGGATCCCAATACGTTCGCCGCGGAACCCGCTCTGGGCTTCAGTGTAAATCTCCGTCTCCCCCTGTCAGCCTCAGGCAGCTGTTTAGCTATATTTTTAGCCAATCCAGGATTCCTTTATCCCGTTTTATTGAACACTGTCTTCCTTTTTATTATTTTATATACCGTTTGTCATGTTGTTTATAGATTTAGTTTCATTTAGTTATATTTGATTATTCATGTGGTTTGTGTTCATTGTAACCGAACCCGGATCTGTGACGCATATGTACTGAGGTGGGGTTGGATCCCCTCGGTTATTTCTTGTTTTATTAATAAATAATTTACTATATTTTAATCTCTGGTGCGCATTGTGTGCATTTTTCTTCTTGTCTGCACAGTGCTTCAGATTCTGCATCTGAAAAAATGCCGGTGGATCGGGATGTGAGGTAGGGAAGTGACGTCCGCGCCGGAACGTTATTGCCACGCCTCCAAATATTCATTGCCACGCCCCCAAATCGCGCCCGCTGCATACCCTGCAAAGCCATTAAAAAGCTCAGGCTTCAGCAAGTGTATTGCAGCGTGTGTGCGCCTTCCCTCCTTCTGAAATACTATAGACCAGGCCTGCACAACTCGTAAAGCGAGAAGGGCCAAAATGCTCCAAGGAAAAAAAATTTGGGCCGCACGGGTAAAATCATCATCATCATCTCTCCTCCAGCACCTCTCATCATCATCCTCATATCTCCCCCAGAACCCCTCACTATCAACCTTTGCGATACTCCCCATCTATCTCTCATACCCCCATCTCTCCCCCTCACCCACACATAATACTCCCTCTCCACAAACACACAATACCCCACTGCACACCACACACATCCCACGCCCCCTGCACCTCACATCCTTCTACCCCCCTGCACCTCACATCACTCTCCCCCCCTGCACCTCACATCACTCTCCCCCCCTGCACCTCACACCACTCTCCCCCCCTGCACCTCCCATCTCTCCCCCCTGCACCTCACATCACTCTCCCCCCCTGCACCTCACATCACTCTCCCCCGCTGCACCTCACATCACTCTTCCCCCCTGCACCTCACATCACTCTTCCCCCCTGCACCTCACATCACTCCCCCCCCTGAACCTCACATCACTCCCCCCCCTGAACCTCACACCACTCTCCCCCCCCTGAACCTCACACCACTCTCCCCCCCCTGCACCTCACATCACTCTCCCCCCCTGCAACTCACATCACTCTCCCCCCCTGCAACTCACATCACTCTCCCCCCTGTACCTCCAATCACCCCCCCTGCACCTCCAATCACCCCCCCTACACCTCCAACAACCCTCCCCTGCACCTCCAATAACCCCCCCTGCACATCCAACAACCCTCCCCTGCACCTCCAAAGACCCCCCCCTGCACCTCCAAAGACCCCCCCTGCACCTCCAATAACCCCCCCTGCACCTCCAATAACCCCCCGCACCTCCAATGACCCCCACACCTCCAATCACCCCCCCTGCACCTCAATCACCCCCCTGCACCTCCAACCACCCCCCCTGAACCTCCAATCACCCCCCCTGAACCTCCAATGATCCCCCCTGCACCTCCAATCACCCCCCCCCCTGCACCTCCAATCACCCCCCCCCCGCTGCACCTCCAATCACCCCCCCTGCACCTCCAATCACCCCCCTCTGCACCTCCAATCACCCCCCCTGCACCTCCAATCACCCCCCCCTGCACCTCCAATCACCCCTGCACCTCACCCCCTACACCTCACCTCCTCTGCACCTCACCTCAATGCACCTCACCTCAATGCACCTCACATCACCCCCGGGACCGCGGGGAATCGCTGCCATTTTTTTTTTTTGAAGGTTTTTTTTTTTAAGTTTTTTTTTTTTTAAATCTCATTGCGGGCCGCACAGAGAGGCCGGGCGGGCCGCACAGAGAGGCCGGGCGGGCCGTACAGAGAGGCCGGGCGGGCCGTACAGAGGGGGCCGCACAGAGAGGCGGGCCGTACAGAGGGGGCCGCACAGAGAGGCGGGGTGGGCCGCACAGAGAGGCGCGGCGGGCCGCACAGAGAGGCGGGGCGGGCCGCACAGAGAGGCCGGGCGGGCCGCACAGAGAGGCCGGGCGGGCCGCACAGAGAGGCCGGGCGGGCCGCACAGAGAGGCCGGGCGGGCCGCACAGAGAGGCCGGGCGGGCCGCACAGAGAGGCCGGGCGGGCCGCATGCGGCCCGCGGCCGTTATGTTGTGCAGGCCTGCTATAGACGCAGCCTTATCGACGCTTACTGAATAGGCCACTGTGTCTCTGTCTCTCTCTGTGTCTCTGTGTCTCTGTCTCTCTCTGTGTCTCTGTGTCTCTCAAATCAAAATCAGCTTTGTTGGCATGACAAAAGAACATTTCAGTATTGCCAAAGCGTGAGTAATAGGGGGTGTGGGACAATGATTACACGAATACTAGGGGGTACGGTATAATGGTTATACAGTACATTACTTTTGTCTCTCTCTCATTCTCTGTCTCTCTCTCATTCTCTGTCTCTCTCTCATTCTCTGTCTCTCTCTCATTCTCTGTCTCTCTCTCATTCTCTGTCTCTCTCTCATTCTCTGTCTCTCTCTCATTCTCTGTCTCTCTCTCTCATCCCTGTATGATAGGTATGTTCCAACTCTATTTTTTGCTCTTCTTTTCCGTTTGAGAGGAGGGAGTCCCTCACCTCTTCAGCCACACACCAGGAACGCTGGATTGCTTTCAGACGCTCGGAGAGGCGGATACAGTCGTGGATTGCAGGCACTGATTTATCTGGTAAGTACCGCAAACATGCTTGAACAAGGGCCGTAGACATTTTATTTGATGTTTTAGATTACCATTGTCTGTGGTTGTTAGTTATTGGTATTACAGTTTTTTGATGTTGTTACGAATCAAATACATTTGAAGTAGTAATCCCCTCCGAACTGGGCATTCCTGGCCAATAATGCCCTGGCTGTAAGAGTTGAAGGGCCCAAGCAAAGCCCCCACCTCTATACACACTAACACTGCAGGGGCATCAGAGTGTCTTATTGTCATGGCAACAGGAGGTGTCACGTGATGTAATTTGTTTAATAAATTATTTTTTAAGGTGTCCCGGTTTTTCATTTTCGAAATCTGGTCACCCTATTCATCAAGCAGAAAAAGTGAAGAAACAATTGTAGTTTTGCTAATGGACGTCATTTTGGCATATCATTAGCTTTGAGGATACCCATTAATATGAAGAAAAGTAACAGCCATTCCCAATGTAGCCCCCCTTCCCTGGGCCAATCGCAGATCGGGCCCCCTCCTCTGTACTAGGGCCTGGCTACGTGTCTGAGTGTGGTGCATACCTGCTGGCAACATGGGGACCTGAGTCTCCCGCGATGGTATGGGGGATGATAGGATCAGGTTTCTGGGGTGAATGCCTTCGTCTCATTTAATGGTGCAGCACCTCCATCTCTGAGCCCCAGGAATACGGGTGGAATCCTTCCAGAGAGTCGTCCCCCCCCCCCCCCCCCGGGGATGAGAGATTCCAGTCTCACACTGTATATCTTTAAAAGCAGCCGCAGCTCTTTATTCACAGCAGCAGAATAGCAGCAACAAGACTGTCAATCAGGTACAGGGTGTCTTCCTCCACACAGGACTGCTCTCCCTCAGGATGGTCTCTGTGTCCCTGCCACCACCCCAGGTCAAGGGCACCCAGGGTGGGGCTAGCTCTTCCCTCGCCCCCTAAACAGGGTGAGAGGAATTGGTCCACCTCCCTAAGTAAGGTTGCATCAGCTCTACTCAGAGGCTGATGGCTCCCCTTCTCCAACGGCCAATTGATATAGGCTCTCTCTGTCACCCTGGGCCAGCCAGGTGACAGACTCAGCAGACTCTAACTCTGGACTGAACTCTTAACTCTGACACACACTTCTACTAAATAGGAAGTGCACTGCTCTTTATGATATTGGCAGGCACTGCCCCTGTGTCTCTGCCTTCCACACAGGGTCAGGTACCAATTTCAGGAATGTCCCGTTATTAGCGTAAACACAACAGAGTTCCATGGATCTAGCATTAAGACTGTAAGCTCTGCAGGCCAGGGATTTCCTTTCCTATTGTCTGATTTTGTTTGTTGCACTTTTTGTACTATAATTCCCTGTACTGTATTGCCTCTCTTATAAAGCGCTATATAAATAAAGATTTCCATACATAATATATCTTAATGCATCTTAAGACACCTTAGAGTTCCCTCTATAAGACACTTTATGGTCCACTCAAGTGAATAGTCTGTAAGGAGTCTAAGGCTGCGTCCATAGAAGGACAAGCAGCGCTGAGGCGTGCGGACGCTCCGCGCTGAGCCCCTGCATCCTCAATGAGGATGCCTTGAGAGGGGGCTCATGCGAGCGTCCGCGGGCGTGCTCAGGCTTTGGAGTTTTCAGCCGAGCGCCAAGCTGTTTTTCAGCGCGCTGTCGGCTGAAAACATCCAATCAGCCTTAAGCAGCGTCAACGTCACGGCGCCGTGACATTGACGTCAGTGCATCGCGGGCGATTGGCCCAGCGACGTCACTGCCCCGCCTCCAACCACCTCCCCCCGGCTCCCTTCGCGCACGCTGGCTCCGTGGAATCGGGCTGACTTAAGCAGGAGAGCCTCAGCGTTAGCTCGCATCCGCTCTCCCCACCCCTCTATGGCCCGGGCCTTAGTTACTGTACAGCATTGTAAAGTGCCTTGCTGGCCTAGTACAATTAGTAAATATCCTAAACAATGTCGTCTTAGGCAAAATGTTGCTGATCTTTGCTCTAAAATGACTATGAACTAAAGAGAAATAACAATCTCCCTTGTGAGCACATTCACATGTCTCAGACAGGTCTGCAACCCTGCTTTTCACCATTATCCCATACAGCTTCACTGCAGCCAGGGACTCTGGAAATGACATGCAAATGAGCACAGTGTCACCTTTTGCTTCAAATCTATTTTAAATGAAATTAGCCTTGTACTTCTGGTGGAGAGAGTAGGGGTTTGGTGCTTTATACGTTACATATTATTAAATGTTAACATCAAACAAATATTGTCATTATGTTTGGTGCTACTTATTTCTTTTTCATTAGGATTTATTTATTCATCTTTCATTATTAATATTTACTAGCTGAGAGACCCGGCGTTGCCCGGGATGTAAATGCCGTAATAGGTAGTATTATTTATAACTCGTGGAACAATAGGTGAGTATTTGTTGTAAAGGTTTCGGGGGGGGGGGAGAAAGGGGAGCGGGGGGGGGAAAGGGGAGCGGGGGGGGGAGAAAGGGGAGCGGGGGGGGGAGAAAGGGAGCGGGGGGGAGAAAGGGGAGCGGGGGGGGGGAGAAAGGAGCGGGGGGGGGGTGGAGAAAGGGGAGCGGGGGGGGGAGAAAGGGGAGCGGGGGGGGGGGAGGAAAGGGAGCGGGGGGGGAGAAAGGGGAGCGGGGGGGAGAAAGGGGAGCGGGGGGGGAGAAAGGGGAGCGGGGGGGAGAAAGGGGAGCGGGGGGGGGAAGAAAGGGGAGCGGGGGGGGAGAAAGGGGAGCGGGGGGGGGAGAAAGGGAGCGGGGGGGGGGAGAAAGGGGAGCGGGGGGGGGGAGAAAGGGGAGCGGGGGGGAGAAAGGGGAGCGGGGGGAGAAAGGGGAGCGGGGGGGGGAGAAAGGGAGCGGGGGGGGGAGAAAGGGGAGCGGGGGGGGAGAAAGGGGAGCGGGGGGGGGGAGAAAGGGGAGCGGGGGGGGGGAGAAAGGGGAGCGGGGGGGGAGAAAGGGAGCGGGGGGGAGAAAGGGGAGCGGGGGGGAGAAAGGGGAGCGGGGGGGAGAAAGGGGAGCGGGGGGGGAGAAAGGGGAGCGGGGGGGGGAGAAAGGGGAGCGGGGGGGGGAGAAAGGGGAGCGGGGGGGAGAAAGGGGAGCGGGGGGAGAAAGGGGAGTGGAGGGGGGGAAAGGGGAGTGGGGGGGGGTGGAGAGCGGTGGGCATATGTATTGTCATAATTTATGTAGGGCATTTCCCCCCCCCCCGTTCCCCGTGACTCCCCCCCCCCCGTTCCCTGTGACTCGCGCTCCCCCCCCCGGCGGCCGCTTGGTCCCCCGATGTGCCGTCCTGCTGAGTGAGGCGTGCAGGCGGCTGCAGGAAGCGCCCTGTGTGGGCCTAAGACTCACGCTCCCCCCCCCCCCCCGGCGCCCGCTCGATGTGGCGTCTGGCTGAGCGGCGGTAGAAGCGCCCTGTGTGGGCCTGAGGCTGAGGCGGGACGCGCAGTGGGCCTGAGGCTGAGGCGGGACGCGCAGTGGGCCTGAGGCTGAGGCGGGACGCGCAGTGGGCCTGAGGCTGAGGCGGGACGCGCAGTGGGCCTGAGGCTGAGGCGGGACGCGCAGTGGGCCTGAGGCTGAGGCGGGACGCGCAGTGGGCCTGAGGCTGAGGCGGGACGCGCAGTGGGCTGAGGCTGAGGCGGGACGCACAGTGACTTACCTGAGCGGGTGGTAGCGCCGGGGAGGTAAGGGAGCGGCTGGGGTAGGAGGGCCGCGCTTCCCGTCCGGAGCCAGTGCAGGATGGCGCACGTGAGGGGGGGGGAGGGGGGCGGACAGAGGGGTGTGTGTGTGTGTATAGAGCTGCTGTGGTGTGTGTGTGTGTGTATAGAGCTGCTGTGTTGTGTGTGTGTGTGTATAGAGCTGCTGTGTTGTGTGTGTGTGTGTGTATAGAGCTGCTGTGTTGTGTGTGTGTGTGTGTGTATAGAGCTGCTGTGTTGTGTGTGTGTGTATAGAGCTGCTGTGTTGTGTGTGTGTGTGTGTGTATAGAGCTGCTGTGTTGTGTGTGTGTGTATAGAGCTGCTGTTTTGTGTGTGTGAGTGTATAGAGCTGCTGTGTTGTGTGTGTGTGTGTGTGTGTGTGTATAGAGCTGCTGTGTTGTGTGTGTGTGTGTAGTAGAGCTGCTGTGTTGTGTGTGTGTGTGTGTGGTATAGAGCTGCTGTGTTGTGTGTGTGTGTGTGTGTATAGAGCTGCTGTGTTGTGTGTGTGTGTGTGTGTGTGTATAGAGCTGCTGTGTTGTGTGTGTGTGTGTGTGTGTGGGCCGTCACTCCGCCTCAGGCCAATGAGAGGTGTGCGGGGGCGGGCGACCCAAGGGACCAATGAGATTTCCCCTAGGGACACCGGACATCCAGGCAGGCAAACATACAGTGCTTTCACTAATATAGTATAAGATTAACTTTATTATATTTGTTGTTGTCATTATTATTATTGTTTACTGTTAGCTGGAGTATGGCTCACCCAAGAACCACTTTCCCCTGTATGGGGTCAGACATAGTGCAGACTTGACCCCTGACATTTATAAAAAGATGTTGGAATATGTGACACTGCTGCTTAATAAACACAAACACAGGCGCGCCATGTATTGTTCTGACATTGGTTTATTACACAGAGACACGTCTTTATAGAGGGTTGTCACATTAACAGCCTGGAAGGGGTTAATGCAGGGTCACCAGCCCAGCCCCCCTCTCCTATGATTGGTTGCTGCTCTCGTACAGGAGCCGCGATTGGTCCCCTGTCAATGTCAGAAAAGGCGCGCCAGTTTTGCTGTCTCCATGGCGACCATGGCGGCCGCCGGAGATCGGCCTGCAGCGCGGCCCGGCTTCCAGGTTACCTCCCCGCCGGTGAAGATGTTAGCGGGGCGGCTGAGGGAATGCGTGCGGCGGCGGCCCGGTTCCTTCTGGCTGGAGAAAGGAGCCGGCGGGCTGGAGGTGGGCCTGGTGTGGATGCAGGGCCGGGTGCTGCACGTACGGCCCGAGCGCGGCGTCACCGTGCGGCTGAGCGACGACACTCACACCTTCACCGTGTGCGGGGCCGACCGGGTGCCCAAGGGCAAGCCCTGCCTGCAGCCAGGTAACCGGGGGGTCCGCAAGCCCTGCCTGCAGCCAGGTAACCGGGGGGGTCAGCAAGCCCTGCCTGCAGCCAGGTAACCGGGGGGTCCGCACGCCCTGCCTGCAGCCAGGTAACCGGGGGGGTCCGCAAGCCCTGCCTGCAGCCAGGTAACCAGGGGGTCCGCAAGCCCTGCCTGCAGCCCGGTAACCGAGGGGTCCGCAAGCCCTGCCTGCAGCCCGGTAACCGGGGGGTCCGCAAGCCCTGCCTGCAGCCAGGTAACCGGGGGGGGTCCGCAAGCCCTGCCTGCAGCCAGGTAACCGGGGGTCCGCAAGCCCTGCCTGCAGCCAGGTAACCGGGGGGGTCCGCAAGCCCTGCCTGCAGCCAGGTAACCGGGGGGGTCAGCAAGCCCTGCCTGCAGCCAGGTAACCGGGGGGGGTCCGCAAGCCCTGCCTGCAGCCAGGTAACCGGGGGTCCGCAAGCCCTGCCTGCAGCCAGATAACCGGGGGGTCCGCAAGCCCTGCCTGCAGCCAGGTAACCGGGGGGTCCGCAAGCCCTGCCTGCAGCCACGTAACTGGGGGGTCCGCAAGCCCTGCCTGCAGCCAGGTAACCGGGGGGTCAGCAAGCCCTGCCTGCAGCCACGTAATCGGGGGGTCCGCAAGACCTGCCTGCAGCCAGGTAACCGGGGGGTCCGCAAGCCCTGCCAGCAGCCAGGTAACCGGGGGTCCGCAAGCCCTGCCTTCAGCCACGTATTTGGGGGGGTCCGCAAGCCCTGCCTGCAGCCAGGTAACCGGGGGGGTCCGCAAGCCCTGCCAGCAGCCAGGTAACCGGGGGGTCCGCAAGCCCTGCCTGCAGCCAGGTAACCGGGGGGTCCGCAAGCCCTGCCTGCAGCCAGGTAACCGGGGGGTCCGCGCGTGGCTATCACTGTCCTGCCTCACACGGGAGGAGGGCGCCATGATTTCTTCTCCCGCCCCCTAAACAGCAACACCAGCCTCTCACCCTCTCACCCTCTAGCGTCACCTAGATAGAAGCCAGGCAGATCACACTGGTTTTCTATGAATCGCAACTGATTTTAAAGTCCTGTTTATATCAGCAGTCAGGTCTGATATAAAACAGTAGTAATGTTTCCACCGCCAGTGTATGCAGCGCAACACAGAATTATTTAGATTCCTCCAGGTTAGGGCTTTCTATAATAAATTCCCGGTTCGCCCAGCACGAACCAATTTCGAACAGCTGTGTTCCAGAGAGACGGACACAAGAGGACTAACTTCTCGGATGTACAGGGAGGTAGTCTGTCCGAAGACTTCCGACGCCCCCCGACTGAAATACATGCGACAGTGGGAGACAGATTTAGGGGAGACACTAGAGGACGAGGAATGGGTTCAGATACTACAGGCAGCTGCCAAAAGCTCAATTTGTGCCACGTTGAAGGAGAACGCATATAAAGTCCTAATGCGGTGGTACCATACCCCATTGAAATTATCTAAATTTATCAAGGACTATTCCCCGCTCTGCCCAAAACAGTGTGGGGAAACGGCTGATTTAAAACATATGCTGTGGTCTTGCCCGAAAGTGGTCCCGATTTGGGAATCTATTAGAGATTGGCTAGAAAGAATCCTCAACTTGGAGATCCCCCTGGACCCGTGGCTGTTCCTCGTGGGCAGACGGCCTCAGGACGCTGTACATAGAATGTTTGCAGGCGCGAGCCGCTACCCCATAGAGCTTACAATCTATGTCTGAAGCACTTATTCCCATGACCTGTTATTTGTAATTTATATGATTGTCACATGTATTACTGCTGGGAAGCGCTATGTACATTTAATGGCGCTATATAAAAAAAGACATTTGTAGCCCTTTTTCTGACACTCTAAGCGACTTCGGGTAACTGCGCGCACCTGCGGCTCCAGGAGATCTGAGCCTCCGCTAGCTGGGAGCCTGGGGTAACACTTATTAGCGCAGCGCCTCCACTTACCCAGGATCACCGTCATGTAAGATTCCCCTGGGCAAGAAACACACCGATACAATGCGTGCAACCAACTTTACTATGTGCAATAATAAACTTATACTCTATATGAACCGTGGCAATAACCCAATATGCATACACTTATCTTATAACACTATACTTATACTCTATCATACCCTAACACCGCTAACGGATAATGTCCTTCTAACATCAGTGGCTCGGCCACACCCCTAGGGAATATTGTCCTGTACAATAGTGGCTCAGCCACGCTCTTATGAGTGTCTCTATCCCGTCACCGCGTGCCCCACACACCGTGTCCGTGTAATAGTACGATAGCGGTGTGTACTCGCTAGTGTCTCCCTATAGTTATGCCTAAGGCGGGATCAGCGCCTGTTGACCGGTGTTGGTGCACTTGACGTATCTACTACCTTCCGGTCACGGCGGTGACCGGTAATACTTGGAAAAGGATCAGCCGAATCCTTGCTTGTCTGGGATGTCCGCAGTGCAGCTGTCTGGTCCCAAGCAGCTCACCAGCAAACCTGCTCCGCACGCTTGTCCCTAACTGTCTACACAGTAAGGTGACTGATCGCTAGCACTATGGCCAGCACAGCAGCACACTGTGACTCAGGGGTTTCTCCTAAGGGCCTGCGGGGTAAAGCTAGCCTATGCAGGCGGGTCACGGACCCCCTGCACGCATACACCCTCCTCCGTTACCTTCCAGATCCCCTCTGACTAGCCTCTCCCCCACGCTTCCCTTTCCTCCTCCCGTAATTCTAGCCTTCCGATTGGCTCCTCAAGTCAGGTGACTGCCCAGGAGCTCATGGGAGTTGTAGTTCCTCAGCGGAGCTTCTCTGCCTTGAGCTGCACAGACTCACAGCTATTGCATCAGCGCAGAACCTCCACATGACTCTCCTGAACAGTCAAAACACCAACTGAACACACATATGAGGCTCCTACCACATCCCTACACATACATCTATTATTTGGTGCCTGCGGCACAGGGAGATAACGTGACTTGCTCAAGGTCACAAGGTATGGGGGGGGGGGGAGTGAGTGTGTGTGTGGGGGGGGATTGAGTGTGTTTGTGTGTGGGGGGGTGTGTGTTTGTGTGTGGGGGGGTGTGTGTTTGTGTGTGGGGGGGATTGTGTGTGTGGGGGGGGGAGATTGAGTGTGTGGGGGGGATTTTGTGTGTGTGTGGGGGGGGGATTGAGTGTGTGTGGGGGGGATTGAGTGTGTGGGGGGGGTTGAGTGTGTGTGTGTGGGGGGGTTGAGTGTGTGTGTGGGGGGGGGTTGAGTGTGTGTGTGTGGGGGGGGTTGAGTGTGTGTGTGTGGGGGGGGGTTGAGTGTGTGTGGGGGGGGGGGTTGAGTGTGTGTGTGGGGGGTGGGTTGAGTGTGTGTGGGGGGGGATTGTGTGTGTGGGGGGGGATTGAGTGTGTGTGTGTGTGGGGGCGGGATTGAGTGTGTGTGTGGGGGGGGGGGGGATTGAGTGTGTGTGTGTGTGGGGGGGTTGAGTGTGTGTGGGGGGGATTGAGTGTGTGGGGGGGGATTGAGTGTGGGGGCGGGGATTGAGTGTGTGTGTGTGGGGGGGGATTGAGTGTGTATGTGTGTGGGGGGGATTGTGTGTGTGTGGGGGGGGGGGATTGAGTGTGATTGGGGGGATTGAGTGTGTGCGTGGGGGGATTGAGTGTGTGTGTGTGGGGGGGGGGAATTGAGAGTGTGTGTGTGTGGGGGGGGATTGTGTGTATGGGGGGGGATTGAGTGTATGTTTGTGTGGGGGGGATTGAGTGTGTGCGGGGGGGATTGTGTATGGGGGGGGATTGAGTGTGTTTGTGTGGGGGGGGGGTGTGTTTGTGTGTGGGGGGATTGTGTGTGTGTGGGGGGATTGAGTGTGTGTGTGTGTGTGTGTGGGGATTGTGTGTGGGGATTGTGTGTGTGTGTGTGGGGGGGGGAGTGTGTGTGTGTGTGTGTGTGTGTGTGTGTGTGTGTGTGGGGGGGGATTGTGTGTGTGTGTATGTGGTGATTGATTGAGAGAGAGAGTGTGTGTTGTATTGCAGTGGTGCGCAAACTGGTGGGGGGCAATAAGGCGCAAGATTTAGGGGGGCGCAGGCGACGTGCGGCGAAATCTGGGTGCGCGGGCCGGCAGACGCTTTGCGCGGGAGGACGAAAAAGCTGTACGCGATGGGCGGCCAATAAGATGTGCACGGGCGGGCAGCCGAAGATGTGTGCGGGTGGCTGAACAAGATAGTGCAGGTGGCGGCCTCGTGATGGTGTGTGCGCACACGCGCAGGGGCTTCGGGGGTACGGGGAGGAGCACGCCCGAGCACGGTGAAGTCAAACGCCCCTCCCGGTGTCTGCCCTGCAATAGCGCTGTGTTCCTGCTCTCCTCCGCTGGCAACCTGCTTCACTGCGATCCTCTGCGAGGGAAAGGGTCGGCTGCCACTGTATCAATCACACTATGAATGTACAGAAATAATAAAAAAAAAGTGAAAACATTGAAAACGGAAAAAAAATAATAATAATAATGTAGGTAGGAGTGTGGGTGACAATGGGGATAGCAAGCCAAAGAGCAGGGAGGGGAAGGTAGAAACAAAAAGGGGGGGAGAGGGAAGGGAGGTAGCAAAGAGGTGGATGAATGCCCCCCAAAAGTATTGCCTTTGTGCACGTACGCTCTCCCAAGCTCGGCGCTTGGGGAGACAAACAAAACTGACTTTGAAGTGCACTCAGCAGAAGTCAATGCACACACACAGCCACACACAGCCACACACAAATAGCCCCGATCCACGCTTGCAAAATGATGCAGGACACCCTGCGCTCAGGCTTGGAGAGTTGGTGATGTCACCGCTCTCAGCGGCAGCGTGGACGCAGCCTAATTTTGCAAGCGCGAGCTGTTGAAATATGTAAGTATTTATAGACATATTTGGATTTATATTGTATACCGTTTAATAAAGGTTTTTTTTTTTTTTTCATGTGATTTTGATTACGTCAGGCAGGGGGGGCCCGAGAAATTTTATGGATGAAAAGGGGGGCTCGGCATAAAAAGTTTGCTCACCCCTGCACTAAGCTGCGCTTTCAGCTCATAGACCTCACATTATAAACGTGTAATTATAGTCTCACCTTAATGTAGTGTAAAAGAAAATGATGTACAGATTTGGTCGCATCTATTAACGCAGGTTAACGGTGGCAGAACGTTAACGCAGCTCTATTTAAACAAATGGCACAGCGCTATATTTCTTAAATGGGTGCAATTTATTGCATTATTTGTGTAATCTTATCAGGTGGTACAGGCATACCCCGCATTCACGTACACAATGGGACCGGATCATGTATGTAAAGTGAAAATGTACTTAAAGTGAAGCACTCCCTTTCCCCACTTATCGATGCATGTACTGTACTGCAATCCTCATATACACGCATAACTGGTGTAAATAACACATGTGTAGCAGTCTCTATAGTCTCCCCGCTTGCGCACAGCTTTGGTACAGGTAGGGAGCCGGTATTGCTGTTCAGGACGTGCTGACAGGCGCATGCGCGAGCTGCCGTTTGCCTATTGGGTGATATGTCCTTACTCGCGAGTGTACTTAAAGTGAGTGTCCTTAAACCGGGGTATGCTTGTACACTTGTACAGGAAATCCTAAAGTTGATGTCCCTGGGGCAGCTGAGGGATTTTCACCCATTCAGTCCTGGAGGGTCCTGCGCCCCCCTCCTGCATTTCCTAATCATGTGTTCGCTCCTTAGGCCTCGGATATTTTATTTATTTATAAAATGTTTTACCAGGAAGGAAGCAATACTTGAAAATGAGAGGTAACTCTCAATGTATGTCCTGGGCACAGAGTTATGATGACAGATACATGGTTACAAATCCATAGTTACATTAAGTGAACATGGTATACATTATATACAAGACATTGCATGCACAGTTAGAGATAATATATATTATAGGCGCATGTAACCGTTACAGACCAGATTAAAATGTGAGACAGCTTTAGTTTTGAAAGCACTTAGACTGGTAGCATCTGCAAGAGTCTCTGGTAGGTTGTTCCAGTTTTGGGGTGCATGGTAAGGCCGTGATTATACCCGAAGCGGCGGAGCGCAGAACGTTGTGCGCCACCAAAACAAATAAAAGTTTTCCTATGAGCGCACACTAAGAATGGGTGACCAACGAGGCGGCCAAGTGCGCAAATTTTCGAACAGATCCAAGAATTTTATTTTCTGAAGCGATGGCCGCGTCATGTGAGCGGTTCAGCCAATGAGAGTGAACCACTCACGTGACATCATGGCCTCGCCTCCCGATGCCTCCTGCCTGCAGTGCAAGTTTCGGGCAGCGCATCGCATTGAGGTAGCGCGCGTGTCACGCCGCCGGTGGTATTAATGAAGGCCTATGAGGAGGAACGGACGGATACTTTGTTGAACCTTAGGACCATGAGCAGTCTGTTGGAGTCTGATCTCAGATGATAAGTGCTGCACGTGGTAGGGGTGAGGAGCTTGTTCAGATAGGTGGGTAGCTTGCCGAGAAAGTATTTGAAGGCAAGACAGGAAAGATGAACTTTGCGCCTAGACTCTAGTGATGACCAATCTAGTTCTTTGAGCATTTCGCAGTGATGTGTGTTGTCGTTGCATTGGAGGACAAAGCGACATATTGAATTGTAGAGGGTATCAAGGTTGCTAAGGTGGGTTTGGGGTGCTGTGCCATATACTACAGTATGTCCCCATAGTCGATAATTTGCATTGGCTTCTGCTGTGTGATATAGTGCGTGTGCGACAGAGCACATAGCGTTGTGCGCGCCTGTCGCCTGAGCGATCTGTGGACTTTAGATCGCTCGTGACGGGGAGGCGTGGCCGTGACATCACTAGGCCTTCCCTAATGTCTCTCACGGGAGACCAGGAGATTTTACAATTATTTTTACCGGGATCATTCGCTAGGCAAACAAGGTGGTAAGAACAAAATGCAGTTTATTCGGGTAAACCCGCGTACAACACAATGAATACACAAAATACAGCTAAAAGCACACTTGCTGGGGGTGAAATCTAGGCTCTACTAGGTGCAGGGCGAATGCTTCGGTACGCTTAACCTGACCGGGATATACACCCGGGCTTTCTGGTCCTCTTTTTGGCTTCAGTTCCTAGCCGCGACCGCTACGTTCCAAATGAGAACTTGAACTTCACGTCTGACTTAGTCTCTGCAGGGCAGACTTTTCCTAGCTTCAAAACGAAGCCGGTTGCTCTGGTATTCGTGACAGCAACTTTGAAAAGTCCGCCCTAGCTTCATCGACACAAGTCACTAGATCGTCTGGTTCTCTGACTGGGGTTTTCTCCTTACATACCCTCCTCTGTTCTATGTTCAGCATGGAGGAAGGAGCGACCAATTGGAGCATGGGAAACCCTGCCGCCAACCGATAAGAATAGGGGCTCGTCCTTTGACTGACGCCAGAGGAGGGGACGGGCTAAGCCGGCTTGGGATGACCCGTGGGCGGGACATACGGATTGACCAATGGGAAAACGCGCCGACATTTTGCTGCTTCCCCTAGTCAACCCATTGTCACCTACTGGGCAGACTCCACTGAGTCTGGCAGATCAGAGTGTCCTCCCCGCAGGGGGTCTCTGTTCTCCGGACCCAGTACTAAGCCCTGCCCTGGCCACTTCACACCCCGACACCTCTCAACATCCCTTCTCCTCTCCGATGTCTATGCAGACTTCCCGGCACCTATATGGATGCCTGAGCTGGCTGAATAGACATTTATAGTAAAAGCACATGTAACGGTATTTCTGGCCCGGCCTGACTCACCCAATCTCACATTGGCCCCTGTGGTCTAACCGGTCCCCATTACAGTGTGATAGTGTCTGGTGGTGCACCTGTTGGCAACAGGACTCCTGAGTCTCCCGCATGATGGTGTGTGGGGAGGACCCGTCCAGACAGGCAGCTGAGGTAGTGTGCGGAGTCCTACCTAGTTCCAGTGCAGCGCCTCCACCTCATCAGGGTCCCTTCGGTCACTTGAGGATGGTCCTGACGAGGAACTCCTCTGTGGTGCTCCTCTCTGTACATTCACTCCACACATGTACACGAGAGGGTTTGTGATTAAGAGCATCTTTATTGGTTGAGGTGGGCTAACTGCCCCTCGCAGTAGTTTCTCTAGCCACTCATTGTCCCTCAGTGCTTCCCTTTGAAAGGTGTAATTCTCCTTTAATAGGGATTCCCAATCCCAGCCGGGATGTCTTTACCCTGTGCCAGGTCCCTGGACACAGTCTTCCTGTTCAGCTACTATAACATAACTCTCGCAGACTATTCAGAACTCCTACAGAACTCAGGACTCAGATAGAACTAACTATTAGACACAGTGCTGTGCCTTATGTACACTCTGGAAGCTGACACACCTCTGACATCACTAACCATGGAATCAGAGCATGTGACCACTCCCATCCATACACAGGGCACCCCACCAGGGTGTGAGGGCAAACCTCCATAATTACTGCTGGCATGCCCACAACTTACCAGGCCTTACTGTCAGCAGGAGAGATGACTGTAGCCATTTTAAATGACCGCTACATTCTCCCCCTGGTGAATCCCATCGTCCTCGCTGGGACCTAAATTTAAATGCCTTCTTCCAGGAAGCACTGTAACACATAACACATAATTGTTAACCTCACAGATTGTCCATTATACAAAAAAAAATGACCACAGTGACATCTCGCCAAGCCCGCCCCGACCAGCAGCCACGAGCCCGCAAAATGCCTTAGTACCCCCTAATAATAGTGGCTCGGGTCAGGTTTCTTAACCTCTCTACCACCCATGTCCAGGACCGTGACATGATAGTGCCTAGGCAGTCCCCTCTCGGGCCTATAGGTCACCCTGTGTTTGTGTATATTCCTCCCTATACTCCACACTCGCATCAGGTGATCTATTCTGTCCTCTGCCCTCCTTCCAGTAACGTCACTCCCCTTATTGACTAGGTACATCTCGATGGTTTCCCTAAGCCACCTTTCCCTGTTCTCTTCTATCTCCTCCATGAGGGGTTCAGGGACATAAGGGTACTCCAACCCGTGGGAAGACTTGTATCGAGCCATTATTGCCCGTTCCGCTCTACTGATCCTAATTAGGTCAGCCCTACCTGCCCTCCCAGGTAGCACCCATGACAGGGGTTCGTCAGGATCCACAGGGTCTGACAGTGTATCGGGACCCATGGGCTCTATCTCCCTGTGCTCAATCTTATACCACCGTTCCTGCAGCTCTCTGTCTCGCTGTTCAGGGGTGAATTCTCCCTTGGCCCACCAAAAGTCAACTACATCCTCCCTTCTAATAAGGAATCGCGTACGATCCATCCAGGCCGCATAACCTTCAAAGAGGGGGGCCCACCAACGGTGTTCCTTGAACCTATGTGAATCCCCTGAGTCACTCTCTTCCGCATCCCCCCATGAGAATACCCCCGATGTCCGTGCTGACCGTGGTACGGACCACCGTGATGATCCCAGGGCCTTGTCCTCTGTTTTATTGGTCACAGGAGGCAACCACCGGCCTACCGCGGCCTTGCCTAATTCTCCCCCTCCACGAGAAATGCCCTCCGTAGCGCAACTGCGCTGTCGTTCACCAGTCCGTCTCTCCTCCCCCCCCCAAAGGTATGTCCACAAGTTCCAGACTAGGCGGGGACCCCGGGGAACATGTGATGGGGGCAGGGGTTTTACCTAGGGCGTGGGGTTGGGCGTAGGGGCAAGATGGGATACGCCACGGGACTACGACCCGTTCCCGGCTGTCCATGGACTGCTCCAAGGAGGATAGCTCACCCTAATCCATCTGCGGGTCTCCCATCCAGCTCTTGGGCCCTTGAGGTGATCGGGGACATTCACCCGATCGCCGAAGCGTTGCTGCATCTTTCCCGTCTATTCCGCCGTCGCCACCGGAAATGATGTCCTCACCGAAACCGGAAGCGCCGCCATCTTGGGTGGGACCCCCATGCGGGATCTCTTCCTCGATGACGACATCCGGAAGCTCCGCCGTCGTCTCCACCGGAAGTGGTATCTCCTCCGCACGTGCGTCTTGGGCCTGGCACGGCCTTGTTTCCGCTACACCGTCTACCGGAGCAAGGTAAGTGAGTGGCTTTCTCTTACCATTCCGCAGGGGTGTAGGCGTCTCTCGCCGTCGCCACCATGTCCTGAGGCCGAGGGACTCCGTCTCTCGGCTCGCCGATCTGCGGGGGACGCCCTGCTTTCCAGGCTGCTACTCACACTACGGGGTGTCGTCCTCCCCGGTTCTGTCCTGGGCCTCGATTTCACCTCCGCTAGCTCGCGGAGATCCTCATCCGAGTATTCTGCCTTCCCCGACTTAGGGGTCACCGATCGGGGCGATAGTCTTTTCTCAGTGCGGTCGGGGAGTGACCCGACCGTCTCGGTTGCTGCTGACCCAGCCGATTTAATCGACTCCAGTCCCCTTTCTCCGGGACTTGCATGATTGATCCACAGTGCACCAGGGGACTCGGCGGAGCGCCTAGCCGTATCCCCCGGGGGGTCAGCAGATTGGATCGGAATGAACGTCGGCATTGGCCATAAGTATAGTGTCCCGCATTGTGGGCAGCGTGCCGCCGTGTTAACAATGCCTCCGGGCAGCCCGCATTGTAGGCAGAGCCCGACCACCGTCTCGGTGTTAGCCACCCTGACTACCAGTACCCCGCCGGGTACCGAGTAGGGCTGGGTGGATACCATAGTTCCCACAGTGGAGGAGCAGGCCATTCTTTTGGTAGGGACCACTTTCAGTATGGGTCTCTCCAGGTCAGTGGTTCCTCGCAACTGACCGGTAGAAGCTTCTGGGCCAGCCACTTCGTGCTTCGGCTCCTCCTTCCGCTGGCATAGCTGGAACCCGCCCCCAGGGGTTGCAATTATGGGCGGATCCCACAGGGGAATAGCATGCCCCTTAATTAAGGCCGCGCCTTTCTCAGTCCTGGTGGGCGCGGTCTGCGTTTTCGCGCCAATTTCCTCATCAGAGTGGGATTCTTGGGCCGCGGCTAGTTCCCGCCTTCTCCTGGCAGCTGCTTTTCGTGCAAAATATCCCTCCTTTTTGCACGTTACCTCCGCGGCCGGAACTACTTCTTGTAGTGGCGCCGTCTGGATATCAGTCCCTGGGCCCAGTGGGTGCATTCCCACAGGCCATAATTGAAAGTCACTCCCCCTGGTGGAAATCAGGGGAGGGTCCCATAGACTAAGCGGTTGACTCAGCACAGGGGCCGAGTGAGTCACTGTCCATGAAGGCGCAGCCGTAGCTTTCGCGCCATACCCCCCATCAGGGCGGGGCTCTGCTGTTCGCGCCATTCCCGGCCAGCTTTTTGCAAGTTCTGTATCAGCCATTTTCTCTGCGACTGGCCCATGCGGTCTCCCTAGCAACCGGGAACCGCCATTTTGGGTGGCTTTTAAGCCCGAAATGTCAGTTTGTTTGATCTTCTCGCTGGGTTCCCCCCCAGTTATCACAATGTCCTCACACTCTTCAAGGGTGGCCCCTCGGTGTCCCAGACAGGACAAAAACGGGGCAGCCACGGCCTTCGCTCCACTCCAGAGCAGATTAGTTAAAGACAGCTCAGCGACAGTTTGCTCTTCAGTGGGGCGCACACCACGGGTGCCTTCCCCATCAGCCTCTGGTCGCCATTTTGGGCTCTCCGCACCACGCGGATCCTCCATTCCTTGGATTGTCACGCTCTCGTACCAATTATCGTACATGGGGCTCCGCTCTGCGGGGCAGCCACCACACCAGTACAATAAAGATTGCTCAGATGCACCACCACATGTGTACCTGATCTAGGCTGGACTCATGTTGCACTACCTCAGGCTAGGCTCACTCTCTCAGTGTCTGCTGTAACTCCTTCCTCCCAGTCTGTGCTCCCTATGGTAAGTGTCTGGAATGGGCTAGAGTACTCTGGCTCTGCCATGCAGTACTTGGGGCGTCTACCTCTCTTGGTCAGCCTAGCGCAGACCCTCTCCAGGATTCCTGACCACGTTAACAGGCTATCCCTTCTGGCGTCCTACCAACTAGCACTACCTCAAAGTGACTCGGTCAGCTATAGCCCGGCTCCAGACCCCTCACTCCTTTCAGGCCCCTAGGTCGTCCCTGCGAACTGACAATACCCTGTCAGCCCCTGACCACCCCTAGGTCCGTCCCTACGCAGCACAGAGTGGCAGCAGACGCTCTCCCTGTTTCCCAGTGTGCCTAGCTAGAGCCTGTCCTGTTGACAGATCTGATCTCAGCAGCTCGCCTCCAAATGTAACGGTATTTCTGGCCCGGCCTGACCCACCCAATCTCACATTGGCCCCTGTGGTCTAACCGGTCCCCATTACAGTGTGATAGTGTCTGGTGGTGCACCTGTTGGCAACAGGACTCCTGAGTCTCCCGCATGATGGTGTGTGGGGAGGACCCGTCCAGACAGGCAGCTGAGGTAGTGTGCGGAGTCCTACCTAGTTCCAGTGCAGCGCCTCCACCTCATCAGGGTCCCTTCGGTCACTTGAGGATGGTCCTGACGAGGAACTCCTCTGTGGTGCTCCTCTCTGTACATTCACTCCACACATGTACACGAGAGGGTTTGTGATTAAGAGCATCTTTATTGGTTGAGGTGGGCTAACTGCCCCTCGCAGTAGTTTCTCTAGCCACTCATTGTCCCTCAGTGCTTCCCTTTGAAAGGTGTAATTCTCCTTTAATAGGGATTCCCAATCCAAGCCGGGATGTCTTTACCCTGTGCCAGGTCCCTGGACACAGTCTTCCTGTTCAGCTACTATAACATAACTCTCGCAGACTATTCAGAACTCCTACAGAACTCAGGACTCAGATAGAACTAACTATTAGACACAGTGCTGTGCCTTATGTACACTCTGGAAGCTGACACACCTCTGACATCACTAACCATGGAATCAGAGCATGTGACCACTCCCATCCATACACAGGGCACCCCACCAGGGTGTGAGGGCAAACCTCCATAATTACTGCTGGCATGCCCACAACTTACCAGGCCTTACTGTCAGCAGGAGAGATGACTGTAGCCATTTTAAATGACCGCTACATTCTCCCCCTGGTGAATCCCATCGTCCTCGCTGGGACCTAAATTTAAATGCCTTCTTCCAGGAAGCACTGTAACACATAACACATAATTGTTAACCTCACAGATTGTCCATTATACAAAAAAAAATGACCACAGTGACATCTCGCCAAGCCCGCCCCGACCAGCAGCCACGAGCCCGCAAAATGCCTTAGTACCCCCTAATAATAGTGGCTCGGGTCAGGTTTCTTAACCTCTCTACCACCCATGTCCAGGACCGTGACATGATAGTGCCTAGGCAGTCCCCTCTCGGGCCTATAGGTCACCCTGTGTTTGTGTATATTCCTCCCTATACTCCACACTCGCATCAGGTGATCTATTCTGTCCTCTGCCCTCCTTCCAGTAATGTCACTCCCCTTATTGACTAGGTACATCTCGATGGTTTCCCTAAGCCACCTTTCCCTGTTCTCTTCTATCTCCTCCATGAGGGGTTCAGGGACATAAGGGTACTCCAACCCGTGGGAAGACTTGTATCGAGCCATTATTGCCCGTTCCGCTCTACTGATCCTAATTAGGTCAGCCCTACCTGCCCTCCCAGGTAGCACCCATGACAGGGGTTCGTCAGGATCCACAGGGTCTGACAGTGTATCGGGACCCATGGGCTCTATCTCCCTGTGCTCAATCTTATACCACCGTTCCTGCAGCTCTCTGTCTCGCTGTTCAGGGGTGAATTCTCCCTTGGCCCACCAAAAGTCAACTACATCCTCCCTTCTAATAAGGAATCGCGTACGATCCATCCAGGCCGCATAACCTTCAAAGAGGGGGGCCCACCAACGGTGTTCCTTGAACCTATGTGAATCCCCTGAGTCACTCTCTTCCGCATCCCCCCATGAGAATACCCCCGATGTCCGTGCTGACCATGGTACGGACCACCGTGATGATCCCAGGGCCTTGTCCTCTGTTTTATTGGTCACAGGAGGCAACCACCGGCCTACCGCGGCCTTGCCTAATTCTCCCCCTCCACGAGAAATGCCCTCCGTAGCGCAACTGCGCTGTCGTTCACCAGTCCGTCTCTCCTCCCCCCCCAAAGGTATGTCCACAAGTTCCAGACTAGGCGGGGACCCCGGGGAACATGTGATGGGGGCAGGGGTTTTACCTAGGGCGTGGGGTTGGGCGTAGGGGCAAGATGGGATACGCCACGGGACTACGACCCGTTCCCGGCTGTCCATGGACTGCTCCAAGGAGGATAGCTCACCCTCATCCGTCTGCGGGTCTCCCATCCAGCTCTTGGGCCCTTGAGGTGATCGGGGACATTCACCCGATCGCCGAAGCGTTGCTGCATCTTTCCCGTCTATTCCGCCGTCGCCACCGGAAATGATGTCCTCACCGAAACCGGAAGCGCCGCCATCTTGGGTGGGACCCCCATGCGGGATCTCTTCCTCGATGACGACATCCGGAAGCTCCGCCGTCGTCTCCACCGGAAGTGGTATCTCCTCCGCACGTGCGTCTTGGGCCTGGCACGGCCTTGTTTCCGCTACACCGTCTACCGGAGCAAGGTAAGTGAGTGGCTTTCTCTTACCATTCCGCAGGGGTGTAGGCGTCTCTCGCCCGTCGCCACCATGTCCTGAGGCGGAGGGACTCCGTCTCTCGGCTCGCCGATCTGCGGGGGACGCCCTGCTTTCCAGGCTGCTACTCACACTACGGGGTGTCGTCCTCCCCGGTTCTGTCCTGGGCCTCGATTTCACCTCCGCTAGCTCGCGGAGATCCTCATCCGAGTATTCTGCCTTCCCCGACTTAGGGGTCACCGATCGGGGCGATAGTCTTTTCTCAGTGCGGTCGGGGAGTGACCCGACCGTCTCGGTTGCTGCTGACCCAGCCGATTTAATCGACTCCAGTCCCCTTTCTCCGGGACTTGCACGATTGATCCACAGTGCACCAGGGGACTCGGCGGAGCGCCTAGCCGTATCCCCCGGGGGGTCAGCAGATTGGATCGGAATGAACGTCGGCATTGGCCATAAGTATAGTGTCCCGCATTGTGGGCAGCGTGCCGCCGTGTTAACAATGCCTTCGGGCAGCCCGCATTGTAGGCAGAGCCCGACCACCGTCTCGGTGTTAGCCACCCTGACTACCAGTACCCCGCCGGGTACCGAGTAGGGCTGGGTGGATACCATAGTTCCCACAGTGGAGGAGCAGGCCATTCTTTTGGTAGGGACCACTTTCAGTATGGGTCTCTCCAGGTCAGTGGTTCCTCGCAACTGACCGGTAGAAGCTTCTGGGCCAGCCACTTCCTGCTTCGGCTCCTCCTTCCGCTGGCATAGCTGGAACCCGCCCCCAGGGGTTGCAATTATGGGCGGATCCCACAGGGGAATAGCATGCCCCTTAATTAAGGCCGCGCCTTTCTCAGTCCTGGTGGGCGCAGTCTGCGTTTTCGCGCCAATTTCCTCATCAGAGTGGGATTCTTGGGCCGCGGCTAGTTCCCGCCTTCTCCTGGCAGCTGCTTTTCGTGCAAAATATCCCTCCTTTTTGCACGTTACCTCCGCGGCCGGAACTACTTCTTGTAGTGGCGCCGTCTGGATATCAGTCCCTGGGCCCAGTGGGTGCATTCCCACAGGCCATAATTGAAAGTCACTCCCCCTGGTGGAAATCAGGGGAGGGTCCCATAGACTAAGCGGCTGACTCAGCACAGGGGCCGAGTGAGTCACTGTCCATGAAGGCGCAGTCGTAGCTTTCGCGCCATACCCCCCATCAGGGCGGGGCTCTGCTGTTCGCGCCATTCCCGGCCAGCTTTTTGCAAGTTCTGTATCAGCCATTTTCTCTGCGACTGGCCCATGCGGTCTCCCTAGCAAGCGGGAACCGCCATTTTGGGTGGCTTTTAAGCCCGAAATGTCAGTTTGTTTGCTCTTCTCGCTGGGTTCCCCCCCAGTTATCACAATGTCCTCACACTCTTCAAGGGTGGCCCCTCGGTGTCCCAGACAGGACAAAAACGGGGCAGCCACAGCCTTCGCTCCACTCCAGAGCAGATTAGTTAGAGACAGCTCAGCGACAGTTTGCTCTTCAGTGGGGCGCACGCCATGGGTGCCTTCCCCATCAGCCTCTGGTCGCCATTTTGGGCTCTCCGCACCACGCGGATCCTCCATTCCTTGGATTGTCACGCTCTCGTACCAATTATCATACATGGGGCTCCGCTCTGCGGGGCAGCCACCACACCAGTACAATAAAGATTGCTCAGATGCACCACCACATGTGTACCTGATCTAGGCTGGACTCATGTTGCACTACCTCAGGCTAGGCTCACTCTCTCAGTGTCTGCTGTAACTCCTTCCTCCCAGTCTGTGCTCCCTATGGTAAGTGTCTGGAATGGGCTAGAGTACTCTGGCTCTGCCATGCAGTACTTGGGGCGTCTACCTCTCTTGGTCAGCCTAGCGCAGACCCTCTCCAGGATTCCTGACCACGTTAACAGGCTATCCCTTCTGGCGTCCTACCAACTAGCACTACCTCAAAGTGACTCGGTCAGCTATAGCCCGGCTCCAGACCCCTCACTCCTTTCAGGCCCCTAGGTCGTCCCTGCGAACTGACAATACCCTGTCAGCCCCTGACCACCCCTAGGTCCGTCCCTACGCAGCACAGAGTGGCAGCAGACGCTCTCCCTGTTTCCCAGTGTGCCTAGCTAGAGCCTGTCCTGTTGACAGATCTGATCTCAGCAGCTCGCCTCCAAATGTAACGGTATTTCTGGCCCGGCCTGACCCACCCAATCTCACATTGGCCCCTGTGGTCTAACCGGTCCCCATTACAGTGTGATAGTGTCTGGTGGTGCACCTGTTGGCAACAGGACTCCTGAGTCTCCCGCATGATGGTGTGTGGGGAGGACCCGTCCAGACAGGCAGCTGAGGTAGTGTGCGGAGTCCTACCTAGTTCCAGTGCAGCGCCTCCACCTCATCAGGGTCCCTTCGGTCACTTGGGGATGGTCCTGACGAGGAACTCCTCTGTGGTGCTCCTCTCTGTACATTCACTCCACACATGTACACGAGAGGGTTTGTGATTAAGAGCATCTTTATTGGTTGAGGTGGGCTAACTGCCCCTCGCAGTAGTTTCTCTAGCCACTCATTGTCCCTCAGTGCTTCCCTTTGAAAGGTGTAATTCTCCTTTAATAGGGATTCCCTATCCCAGCCGGGATGTCTTTACCCTGTGCCAGGTCCCTGGACACAGTCTTCCTGTTCAGCTACTATAACATAACTCTCGCAGACTATTCAGAACTCCTACAGAACTCAGGACTCAGATAGAACTAACTATTAGACACAGTGCTGTGCCTTATGTACACTCTGGAAGCTGACACACCTCTGACATCACTAACCATGGAATCAGAGCATGTGACCACTCCCATCCATACACAGGGCACCCCACCAGGGTGTGAGGGCAAACCTCCATAATTACTGCTGGCATGCCCACAACTTACCAGGCCTTACTGTCAGCAGGAGAGATGACTGTAGCCATTTTACATGACCGCTACACACAAATGAAATAAAACATACTTTAATACATAGGATAACTTGGGCAGACTCATAGCTGTAAGGGAAATAGGACTGGGATATCTGGGCTTGAAAATCAGGAGTCACTGGGCAGCCCTGGTGTAATTCAACCCACGTACTGGCAAATCATGCCTGCACGCCAGGGAGAATTAGGAGACTACTGATATCTTTGCCCCCCCAAACTCCTGCAAACAACATGATTGCATTTCTACCCAAATATCTCACCTAAAACTTACATATAGAACGTTTCATGAGTCTTAGGCTCAGGGAACATGAAAAGTGGAAACGAAGCAAAAGGAAAAAGCAGGCACTAATACTCCGGAAAGTAAAAAAAGGTTGAATGAAATCCAGGAGAGCGTGTGCCCATAAAGACTATTTTAATGGAAACCACAAAAAATATACAGCTACATTACGGGGTACACAAACCCCCACCAACGCGGCTCGAATTGCGTTGGTGGGGGTCTGTATACCTCGTAATGTAGCTGTATTTTTTTTGTGGTTTCCATTAAAATAGTCTTTTTTTATGGGCACACGCTCTCCTGGATTTCATTCAACCTTTTTTTACTTTCCCGAGTATTAGTGCCTGCTTTTTCCTTTTGCTTCGTGTCAAATCATCCAGAAAAAACAGAAGCACGCCCCCTACTGTGAAAGAAGGAAACTGGACAGCCAAAAGGACATTACCAACTCTAACTGTGAGTTATTTTATCACAAGCACATTCTCCATTCTGACATTATATGCTGGGACACTTTATTGTGTGGCCCCTTACTACAGTGCTCGTGGGGGCCCTAGCCTACTGGTCAGATTACAATGGAGCAGTGATTAATACATGATTGTTCTGTGTCCTATGGATTGACTATCCCTTATCCATTATCCAGGGGGTTTTCATTTCAGGAATCATTATATACATTTATTGAACGTTACAATTTTTGTACTACATATTTTGAGGCTTTTTTTCAGAGCACCACACATTTTTTCCATTTTTCTATGAAAAGTGGAAAGGCAGGGGACACTTTAACGTTCACATGTTATAATGCCTGGCCTCTGGCTTATGGTGCCAGGTAGCTGCCAGGGGCCCACCGTTCCAGTGGTAACCTTTATTGTATAGCCTGGTTACCCCCTTTATCGTATAGCCTGGCACCCCCTTTGGAGGGAAGTATTATGGGAAATGGGGGGGTCCCAGAGTTGAAATGAATGCGGTTCAGCTTGGGGAGACCCTCTGCTTCAATCCTGTTTTAAAAAAATTTTTTTTTATAAAAAGCGTGTGACTTGCTCCTTCAGAATACTGATTTTCATGTTCGGTTAAAGCCTTACTTCACAAATGTAGTAAAGTGCTTTAAAACATTTTTTTGATTTCAACCTTCCCCAGCGATCTCATCTGTCTATCTTAACCTTGTGTCGCCCTGCTCCTTACTTCCCTTCTCCTTTCCCACTCAACCTGTCTTCACCAACCTACTAACACTTCTCTACCTCCTTTGATACCTAACCTACCAAGTCCTACTTCACGTCCCCCTTCACTCCACTTCCAGTCACCACTCCCACTATCTAACTTGCACATTTCTATAGCTTTCTGATTTCCTCACTTCTCCACATTTATTCTTCTTTCTTTCTAGCTCCCTACTTCCTCTCCTCCTTGCTCTCCCCTCTACCACTTCCTTACTACTTGCTGCATCCCTACCCCACTTTAAATTCAAGTCTACTTCCTTACTCCTTCTTATAGTATTGTCTCCTTAAATGTCTCCACTTCGGCTTATTTCCTCTCATCTACTTGCTTTTATCCTCTTACTAACTCCCTCTCTATCACTCACCCTGCCCTTACTCGCTTAATGGTTCTGCCGCTACGGCGCTATACTAATTCCCTTCCCGTATGTCTTTCTATTCTTCCCAGACGCAAAATTCAAAAAGCCCGCGTCGGGCCGGTGAGGTGACTAATCCAGGCCTGCGCGGGTCATCCGGCGCATTCTGGACGCCTTGATTGGCTTACGGCTGTCCTTGGTCTTGCTGGTGACGTCATCTGGTCGCGCCGGTGGGAGCTGGTTCCGCGCCACCTCCAAGATGGCGCCGCTCCTTCCGGGGCACAGCTGTGATGCGTATCCGGGGGGCGGCCATTTTGGAAGACGTCTCTCACCAGTGCGGAGGTGCGTGCGCCCGCTCCTGTTTCCCGCTCACCGCTCTCTTCCTGCTCCTGCGGTTCACTGTGGATTCCCGCCTTCTAGAGCTGCTTCGCCATCTTGTGTCGGGGGCCGCCATCATCAGAAAGGTAGGCCGCAAATTTTCTCACCAGGGATTCAGTTTCAGCGCAGGTTGCTTGATCACTGGACATCTGTAGTTGGGGTGTCGGGGATCACCGCTCTTTCACTCGGGGGTGAGTTTCTTTATTTGGTGACAGCTTCACCGTGGCCGGGGACCAGACCTCAAGTAGGGGGACGAGAACTGGAGGAGAAGCAAAGAAACACAGGTTGCTGAGGCCATGACACCGAGGGATTAGCCTGATACACTACAGGGGTGAACAAAGCCGGGACAGACTCTGGTTATGCATAGTATATGTTAGGTTTTATTCATTCAAGCTCAGGAAGAGCGAGGCAGGAGTGGGGGGGAGTGACCTGCTTCAAAAATCCGCATGGGCCACGCACTAGGGGGGAGGAGGGTGGATCTCCTGGGCCCTAGTGAAGTCCTTTGGGACTGGACGCGGTGGGTGAGTGAACTTCATCCCACGTTTCCTCCAGGCGGTTGGAGAGGAGTCCAGCTTCCCAAAGGCGGTGATCTCGTCAAGGAGGCGACGTCGCCGAGACGACGAGAATTCTACTGTCTTTTGTCTTGTCTAGTGTTTGTTGTGTCCCCCCAGGTGTACCCTCTTGTGTGCTCCCCCTTGTGTATTGCTGTAGGTGGTGAAGTGAGGTATTGCAGTTCGAGAAGAAGAGGAGGTCGGGATTGTGGTCCAGGTGCATCAATCAAGAACAGATATCGGCAGCAAAGTCATCTCATACTTTTAAATGAGTAAGGAACTCAGGCTAGTATCACATAACATTAAGGGGTTTAACAGCCCGGTTAAACGCAGAATCGCCTTCCGAGATTATAAGCGTTAAGGGGCAGAAATTCTGTTTCTGCAAGAAACACACTTCTCTCAAGACAACTACCCCAAATTCCTGGATAAGGACTACCCGACACACTTTTTGTCTTCCGCGAAAGTCAAAAAAAAAGGGGTGGCCATACTAATTCATAAAAGAATACCGTTCGTACCCGATAGGACTTTCAAAGATAAAGAGGGCAGATTCCTCATAGTAAGAGGTGCAATCCAAGGGTTCCCAATTACTCTAGCAACAATATATGCCCCTAATGAGACGGCCCCCGTTTTTTTCTCTACCTTCTTTGGGAAACTCAACAAAGTGGCCAGAGGTAATATCATTGTCGCTGGAGACTTGAACAGGGCACTACGGGAGGACCTTGACAGATGTTCATCCACTAATATTACACACAGATCTGACATACTAACAATTAAAAAAGGGTTACGTGACTGCCAACTACTCGACATCTGGAGGGAACAACACCAGAGACTGAGAGAATACACCTTCTACTCACACCCACATGACACATATAGCAGGATAGATTACTTCCTTGTATCCAACAGAATGGTCCCTGGGGTCTCTCGCACCGAGATCCATGATATTTCATGGTCAGACCATGCATCTATAGAGCTGCGGTGCACACTAATCCCACTAGACAGACCTAGAGCGAACTGGAAACTAAACAAAATCTTGCTGAAAATCCCAGCCCTACAGGTGGAAATTGGGGAAAAGCTCACACAATACTTCGAGGAGAATGAGGGGAGTGTGGCTACGCACTCCAGACTGTGGGAGGCCCATAAGGCTACCCTCAGGGGGGTCATTATGAATCTGGCCGCTAAACGGAAAAGAGAACGGGAGGGAAAAATTTTGAAGCTAGAGGAACAGCTAGCAGAGCTTTCCTCCCTCCACAAAAAAATAAGAATGCCCACACGTTAACTCAAATACTAGCCACTAAAACTAGTCTTAACCTCCTCCTCTCCGCCCAGGCCGAGAAGGAATTGACCTGGTCCAAGCGGAAATTTTATGAAAAAGCTAACAAGCCTGACACACTACTTGCCAATAAGCTAAAAAAACAAGCTTCCAAACTATCACATTCACGCAATTCGAAACCAAGATGGGGACCTTACCTCCATCCCAGCGAACATAGCAGGGGAATTCAAAAAGTATTACGAAATATTATACAATGGAGATAAGGTAACCCATAATCCGAAAACAAAGGAGGATTTACGGACCTTCTTAATAGAGGCACATTTACCCATTTTGAAGAGATGCGAAAGGGAGGCACTCCAGTCGGACTTCACGATGGAGGAACTCTCTGGGGTCATCAAAGCACTAAAACCGGCTAAAGCCCCAGGGCCAGATGGCTTTTCGAACTTATATTACAATAAATATTTAAAAATTCTAGCCCCCCACATGTTAAAGTTATTCAATGAAATCTTAGCAGGGGCCTCATTCCCAGCACAAATGCTCCAAGCCTCAATATCGGTGATCCATAAACCCGGAAAGGACCCGGCAGACTGTAAGAGCTACCGGCCCATTTCACTGATTAACTTGGACCTCAAAATATACTCTAAACTTATAGCCAACAGGGTGGGTAGTGTTCTTCCCGGGTTAATTCACACGGATCAAGTAGGGTTTATCGGAGGTAGACAAGCGGCAGATAACACCAGGAGAATTATTGACCTAATTGATCTGGCCCAAAAAGAAAAAATTCACTCCATGGTGTTAAGTCTGGACGCTGAAAAAGCCTTCGATAGAATAGATTGGCCCTACCTATCGGAAACACTGAGAGCATTTGGCTTTGAGGGACGCCTCCTGCAGGCCATCCTGGCGTTGTATAAAAACCCAACAGCAAGAGTGAGATATCAAGGTTTCCCCTCAGAACAGTTTGAAATCAAAAGCGGAACACGTCAAGGATGCCCGCTGTCGCCACTACTGTTCGCCTTATGTATAGAGCCTTTGGCGGCACACATCAGAAATAACCCAGATATCTCTGGTATCCCTGTGGGAGACCAAATGCACAAAGCCGCTCTATATGCGGACGATGTCATTCTCACAATAGCCAAATCTCTCACATCTCTCCCAAATGTATTCAACATACTGGGCAAATTTAACCAAATTTCGGGATTTAAGATCAATCAGTCTAAATCAGAAGCCCTCAATATTAATCTACCAAAAGAAGTTGAAAAACTGATTGACCTCAATTTTCAGTTCAAATGGCAACCCTCCGCTATCAAATATTTAGGGGTTTATCTCACAAGGGAGTACAAAACTTTATATAAAGCAAATTTCCCCAAGATCATAAAGACGCTGGGGGAGGATCTCCGAACCTGGATGAAGGGGAGCATCTCATGGATTGGGAGGATACATAGCGTGAAAATGAATCTCCTCCCAAAGATGCTATATCTTTTCCAGAGTCTCCCTATCCCTTTGGTGCAGGCGGACATCTTCTCCCTCCAGTCAAAAATTATAAAATTTATTTGGAACGGGAAAAACCCAAGAATTGCTAAAGGAATATTAAAACGTCCCATTCATCCTGCGGAGGGTGAGCGGTGCCTTGCTTGCAGGCCTACTATAAAGCAGCCCAATTAGGGCAGATTTTCCAATGGCACACAGACCCAAGCCTACGGAGATGGGTTGAGTTGGAGAAGAGATGCTGTGCACCAATTGAAATCCGAAATTTAATCTGGCTACCCAGAGAAGGGGTACGCAAGATGAACAATCCGCTGCAGACCATGGTCAATTCATTATAAGTTTGGGAGGCCACGAAATTCAAATGTAATTTGACTACCAAAACATCATTAATGACACCAATAGTGGGCAACCCAGACTTCGCTCCGGACCTGAATAGCAAAAATTTCTTGATATGGACTCAGAAGGGCTTCTCCCGTCTAAAAGATCTGGAGGGCATAACGACCATACAAACATTTGACCAAATTAAATCCTCTAAGAATATCCCAAACAAATTTTTTAGGTACCTTCAGATCAGAGATTTCTACAATAAAACGCCAATTCGACCGGCGAACAAATTTTGAGCAGCTGTGTTCCAGAGATACGGACACAAGGGGACTCACATCTAGAATGTACAGGGAAGTGATCTGCCAGAAGTCGCCCATTGACAATAGACTGAGTTACATGAGACACTGGGAATCAGACCTAGGAGAGACTTTAGAGGACGACGAATGGGACAGAATTATACAGGCGGCGGCGAAAAGCTCAATCTGCACCACATTAAAGGAGAACGCATATAAAGTCCTTATGAGGTGGTATTACACTCCGACGCGCTTAGCGAAATTTGTAAAAGGCTACTCCCCTCTCTGCCCTAAACAGTGTGGGGAAGCAGCTGACCTCCGACATATGTTGTGGTCTTGCACTAAGGGGGCCCCTATTTGGGAACAAATCAGAGATTGGATTCAGCGGATTCTCGATTTGGAGATCCCCCTGGACCCGTGGCTGTTCCTATTGGGCATGCGGATCCAGGGTCTGTCAAATGCGTCGCATAAATTAATCGCGCATTTTGCTACAGCCACAAGATGTGAGATCGCAGCATTATGGAAACAGCAGGAGATACCAATTATCCCTAAGATCAAAAACAGAATTTGGCATGTCTGCCGGATGGAACAATTAACGAGTTTAGTTAATGACTCCGGCACAAATGTTCTAAAGGTCTGGGATCCATGGTTGACCCAGGTAGACATCCCAGGAGTGGACGCCACCTCAATCTTGCACTTATTAAACTAGGTGCGTTCTCCTTTAAGGGCAGATTAGACAACACGACTCAGCGACGCACAGTTAGCAGACCTTCATGTAGTCATAGAATAGGGAAAAACAAATAAAAGAAAGAAACCTCAGAAGAACCTGTCCCAGTTAAAACCCTTAGCTATTGCCTAAAAGGTTGAACAAGAGATATCTAAAAAACTGCACCAGAGCCTGGCAACCTACCACCTCCCTCCCACCCCTAACCTCTTTCCCTGTCCCCTTGTCAAGTTCGTCTGGTCTTGTTTGTAAAGTGTTAAGTGGATGTGTCTTCGAGGCGTCATTACATGTGTTTAACAAAACTGGAAATGTAATAATGGGCTGTGGAACATTGGCTGTATTTGTACTTTCCAATAAAAATTTAAAGTTGAAAAAAAAAAAAAAACATTTTTTTATATTGCATTGAGTAATGGAAACCCAGGACAGTGTTGGTGCTAGCTAGATATAAACACTCCAGACATGTACCAATCTTTAAACCCTTGGGTATTTAATGTTGGTACAGATAAGAAACATGGCTTACTCCAACCCGTTTACCCTGTGGTCAAAATATTAGTACAGCTCAACCCCGTTATAGCGCAATCTGCTATAGCGCGAATCCGCTTTTAATGCTGTCTGAGCGTGGCTCCCGATTTAAAAACATCTCCAAGGTTTTATTTTTATATAATATTCAATGCATTATTGCTAACAGACACACGCTGATACACATATATACACACACCCCTACACCATGCGGGAATTGAACCCATGATCTTTCATATGCTGGTGCAATTCTCTAGCTGCTACACCACAGTATTGGTGTGATGAATCTGACTCTATAAACAAACGTAACATCTACTGCACAGTGCAGTCCATGGGTGATCAGGGTTCAATTCCCGCATGTGTATTATATAAAATGTATTCACTGTTGGGCTGTCATTGATCAGAGAAGGGTCATGTGACCCTCCTGCGCTCAAAAGTCAGTCAAATTGAAAGCTTGGGAGAGCGTATGTAAGCACCTCGGAGCCTGATGAAGTGGAGAGAGCTGCAGATGCCGGGTAAGTCCTCGCAGAACCGTTCTTCCTGATTGCGCCGACCATTTCGCGATCCTGGTTATAACGTGCTCATTATGTGGACCAAGAGCACCGCGTTATAACGGGATTCAGCTGTATTAAGGGTTTCATATTTTTTTTTTTCATTTACAATCCTACTTTACATCCCTATCATTAAAATATATATATATATATATATATATACACACACACACACACACACACACACACACACACACACACACACACACACACACACACACACACACAGTTAGGTCCGGAAATAATTGGACACTGACAGAATTTTCATAATTTTGGCTCTGTACGCCACCACAATGGATTTGAAATGAAACAACTGAGATGCAATAGAAGTGTAGACTTTCAGCTTTAATTCAAGGGGTTGAACAAAAATATCGTATGAAACGTTTAGGAATTGCAACCATTTTCATACACAGTCCCCTTATTTCAGGGGCTCAAATGTAATTGGACAAATTAACACAATCATAAATAAAATGTTAATTTTTAATACTTTGTCGAGAATCCTTTGCAGGCAATGACTGAAGTCTGGAACGCATGGACATCACCAAACGCTGGGTTTCCTCCTTTGTGATGCTTTGCCAGGCCTTTACTGCAGCTGTCTTCAGTTGTTGTTTGTTCGTGAGTCTTTCTGCATTAAGTTTTGTCTTCAGCAAGTGAAATGCATGCTCGATCGGGTTGAGATCAGGTGATTGACTCGGCCATTGCAGAATATTTCACTTCTTTGCCTTAAAAACATCCTGGGTTTCTTTCGCAGTATGTTTTGGGTCATTGTCCATCTGTAAAGTGAAGCGCCGTCCAATCAACTTCACTGAATTTGGCTGAATCTGAGCAGACAATATATCCCTATACACTTCAGAATTCATCCGGCTGCTTCTGTCTTCGTTCACATCATCAAAAACCACTAGTGACCCAGTGCCATTGTAAACCATGCATGCCCATGCCATCACTGCCTCCACCGTGTTTTTCAGATGATGTGGTACACAGCAACTCTCTTTTTTAGATGTCCTCATTACACAGACTAATGGGGAGTTACATACTGATCTTTTTAGAAAGGATACATACAGAAATGCCATTTTAAGGGCAGATAACCATCATCCTCCTTCTCTTATTGATGCATTACCTTTTTCACAGAAAGTCCGGGTCTGCAAAATCACGAGCAGGAAGGATAATATTGAACCAGCTATTGGAGAACTACGTAGTAGATTCCTGGCTAGGGGATATCCTCCTGCTGTGTTAGACCGGGCACTGGATAAAGAGGTAAGTGCTACCAAAAATAAGAAGGAGGACAGGCTTGTATTTACCACTACGTACAGTCATAAGCGAAGCAGAGGAAAAGACCTCCCAGCCCGACGCTACAAGCCTGGTAGACAGCGTGTATCACGCGCAGGCTGTATTAACCCCCAGCACATCGGAGACCAACCATGTAGGAATAAGCACTGTAGCTGTGATGAATCCTTGATCACATTGAACGGGAAAACACTGGACACGATGGGCCCTTGGTCCCTCTAAGGATTCATTTTGCTGGGGGTTAATACAGCATGCGCGTGATACACGCTATCTACCAGGATTGTAACATTGGGCTGGGAGGTCTTTTCCTCTGCTTCGCATATTGCTGGTTTGGCCACGGCTGCTCAGCCTGGAATTAAGACTTTCATTATTGACATTATAAGAAGAGGCTTATACCCCGTGAATATGTATGTAATCACTTAATTGGTGATTTGAGAACTGGAGTGCTATCGTTATTTTTTTTTCTAACCATTTATTTATTTATTTTTTGTGGCATCTATTTATTCACATTTTTTCTTTCTGTGGAACATTTTTTTTTATTTCTCTGGAGTGAGTATTCGTGCTATTCCTATCCTGTGTGTTTTTTATTATGGAAGATTATGTAGAAGTGGAGGATGAGGAAGGGGTTACTGATACCTATGCCTTTAACTGTGGAGACACTCACCGTCAGAGGAGGGCAGAGTCAGTTTTTGATGAAGGTGCTAATTTCATCTGTGAAGAGCCTGCTGACTTAATTACCCACTTCCTTACATTGGAAAAACTGTTATCACAGGACATTAGGTATTGGTGGGACATTACCACTCTTGAGAACTATGCTAGAGTTAAAAGGATTCCGTGAGGCTTACGCTTGAAAAAGGTACCGTCCTTTGGCTTTATTAATAAAGATTTTGAGAATGACTGGAAAGCCATATTAGATCATTGCTCATTTAAGCTAATCAAATTGATCATTAAGTATAAGCTAAATTAAAAAAAAGAAAGTGAGAGCCAATGTGAAAGTCCTACAGGATAAATTGAAAGGTTGCAGAAAAATGGAGAATTTTATTAAATATGACCAAACACTTTTAAGCAACGTGGGTGCTATGGAAAAGTCTCTAATGATTAACAAACAACAAAAGTTTGATAGGGACAAGATAGACTATGAGAAGCAGCAAGTTTATATATGGCAACGCTACACTACAAACGCACAAAAGCCACAACCAAAATCTGGTTCTAAATATCAGAATAATAAAAAACAAGGTGACTCCAAGAACCCGAATAAATCCATCCTAAAACGCCATGGAAACGCTTCCAGTTTTGAGTCAGATGGTTCTGACTATGAGAGTCGTTCACTAGGCGTTTCCTTTTGTGATGATGATGATAATTGGCGAGTTAGATCTACCTCCCCTGAAACCGACTCTTCACAAAAATCTGTTATGATGCCCTCTCGGAAAGAAGATAAACCTTCATACTCCTTGTTTCAAAAGGAGTCAAAAAACGAAAGAGGACAAGGCGATCATCAAAGAAGAGAAGGGGGAGGGGGATCCGGGGGATCGAGCAAAAGAAAGAAATATGCATACTGTAGGAGAAGTTGTGGATAATGTTATCAACATTTCACATAAGACTCTTACAGATGACCAGATTGCGGTTCTAAATAGAGGTTTAAATTTTGCCCCATACCAAGATTTTAATTTATTCAATACCATCATTGATCTCCAAAAATTAATTCGCAAATTGTCTCTTAAAAAATATTTTAATAGAAAAAAGGGACAACAGAGGTTCCACTATATTCCACTGATAGAGGTCTAGCTGAGAATGTTGATGGTATTGATGTTTCAATGGAGAATTTGGATTTGCATTCATTTCGTGAACAATGTGCTTTATCAGATCTTAGAGATCTTTATGATGAACAAAATCAGGATTTGGAGCCTGAGATCCCTTCCTCATTCAGCTTCTTTGGGCAATTACACTTAGGTCTTAAGAAGAAATCAACCTTTTGCCCTCATATTTTTAACAATCATAATATTAAGACCTTTGAGAAGCTGGTTGAGAGGGATCTCAGGTTATTGGCTAGGGGTATTGTACCCCGGGGGGTTCCCTCTTTAAATAAAACGAATCTGTCAGATATTGACTTCCAGGAGATGATTGCCCTCAGGGAAGATAGGTCTATTACAATCAAAAAGGCTGATAAGGGAGGGGCCATTGTGGTGCCCTCTTCTTCAGATTATCAGGCAGAGGCACTTAGATTACTTGAGGATGTTGAATCTTATACAAAATTGACATGATCCCACATGTGAGTTTTTACACCTTTTGAAAGAGATTCTTGAAGAAGGAAAGGCCCTATTTGTACTTAACACAAAGGAATATGAGTTTCTCTACAATGCCTCACCTATTGTGCCCATCTTCCACCATCTCCCAAAGATCCATAAGTCACTTGTCCGCCCTCCTGGGCGGCCCATTGTGGCCAGTATTGGATCTTTGGGAGATGGGTTATCACGCTACATTGATGGTTTTTTACAGCCACTGGTAAAAAATCTGCCTTCTTTTCTGAGAGATTCTATGGATCTTTTATCCGCTATAAAAATGTTATGATAGAAAAAATTAAACTAAACATATACTAAGCGCTTAACCTATTAGCCTAACTTAACAATACACGATAATGATGGATAAGTGCTCTAAATGTTGGAATTCCCTTACAAAGATACAACAATAAACTAGTGAATTCTACAGACTAATATAACAAACTGAGAAGACGGCTGCCTAAGGATTGAAAAACCACAAACCTATCCACAAGGTAAGTACAACAATAGCTTAAAAACAAAAATAAAACAAACAATGAAAGAAAACAGAAATAGTCCTTGGCGCACTATCTGGTATATAAACCTGCAGAAAAATGAAGTCCAAAGATCTTGGTAGTGAGGATTGTTGGTCCGGAATCCAATCGTACTCAAAGTCCTCTGAGGTGGTGGAATCAGATTTGTGCGAATGATGCTTTAATGCATGCCAGACCAATATGATTGGGTTCAAAGCAGGATCTTAATGAATGTTGCAGATGTGTTTTGGGGTCAATGTCTTGGAAGGACTGGTGACCACTCCAGATGTGAAGTATTCAGAAATGTTACGTTCTTCCCTCTGAGCAATAATGACCTTCTGTATGTAGACTCTCTAATATGAGGAAAAAGCCTTAATGGACTGGTCATGCACAGCTGCATCTAAAGACTTAGTAAACAATTATTTGGAAGTCTGACTCCTCCTCCCTGTCAGACTTCCAAATAATTGTTTACTAAGTCTTTAGATGCAGCTGTGCATGACCAGTCCATTAAGGCTTTTTCCTCATATTAGAGAGTCTACATACAGAAGGTCATTATTGCTCAGAGGGAAGAACGTAACATTTCTGAATACTTCACATCTGGAGTGGTCACCAGTCCTTCCAAGACATTGACCCCAAAACACATCTGCAACATTCATTAAGATCCAGCTTTGAACCCAATCATATTGGTCTGGCATGCATTAAAGCATCATTCGCACAAATCTGATTCCACCACCTCAGAGGACTTTGAGTACGATTGGATTCCGGACCAACAATCCTCACTACCAAGATCTTTGGACTTCATTTTTCTGTCAGGTTTATATACCAGATAGTGCGCCAAGGACTATTTCTGTTTTCTTTCGTTATTTATTTTATTTTTGTTTTTAAGATATAAAAAATGTTAGTTGGAAAAAGACTTTTAGATGGGTGACATTGGACGTGATGTCACTTTACTCAATCATAGATCACGAGCAAGGGATTCGAGCAGTGGAATTTTTTCTTGATGCTTCTACATTGTCCATTTCATTACGTGCCTTTCTTTTGGATTCTATTATGTTTCTGCTCACCCATAATTATTTTTCTTTTGATGCACAATTTTATCTTCAGACACGGGGTACTGCTATGGGGACGTCATTTGCCCCCTCTTATGCTAATTTGTTTGTGGGTCTTTGGGAATCCACACACATTTTCGGTGCTGATAATTCTTTTCGTCATCAGATTATTTTCTATAAACGGTATATTGACGATTTGATTATGATTTGGGATGGGGATTTATTATCACTGCATGCCTTTATTCATACACTTAATACTAATTCTTTAAATCTTAAATTTACTTATGAAGAACACATGAATCACATCAATTATTTAGACATTACTTTATTTATTGACACGACAGGCACTATTCAAACGGACATTTTTAGAAAGCCTCATTTACGTAATACTTTATTGGAAGCAGACAGCAGTCATTCTAAATCATTCATTCGAAGTATACCCAAGGCTGAATTCCTTCGACTAAGACGGCTTTGTTCAAATGACGATTTATTTGAGCATCAAGCAGAGGAATTAAAAACTCGATTTGCTCAAAGAAAATATAATCACACTGATATTGAAGCAGCATATCTGTGTGTCAAATCTACAAACAGGATCGATTTGTTATCGAACTCGTCTGTGAAGTTCAAGAAACATGAATTGGATCGAGTGACGTCTGCTCTATTTGTCACCCAGTTTAGTCGCCAGGCTGAACAGATTCGTTCTATCATTTATAAACATTGGGGGACCCTCACTCTTGATAAGGACCTACATAGTTCAGTTAACCAGGGTCCAGCCATTACTTTTAGGAAATCCAAATCCTTATCTGACTATCTTTCTCCAAGATTGTTTGACTCTAAGAAGTCTAACAAATCTGTTTAAAATAAAAGGTTTTTTTAAATGTGGAAAATGTTGCGTTTGCTGCTATGCGAAACCAATTAAGTCTATTAAGACTATTTATTCTAAAAAGAACTATAGGATCCCATCCTTTATTAATTGTGACTCACAATTTGTCATATACTTTCTTACCTGTGGCTGTGGCCAAGGGTACGTGGGCTGCACTATACGCCCTGTTAAAAACAGAATCATGGAGCATATACGTTCCATTAAAAGAAAAGATTTCATGTTACCAGTTTCAAAACATTTTACTGACTGTCCTTCAGGAGGTCTATCAAATGTTCATTTTTCTGCTGTAGAACTGGTGCCCATGCCCATGAGAGGGGGTGATAGATTAAAGCTCCTCAACCAGCGGGAGATGTTTTGGATCCATTCTTTGGATACATTATCCCCTGCAGGAATTAATACAGAATGGGATCTAGAAAAGGTGAAGGGAAACACAAAATGGATGTGCCCCCTAAAAGAATTCACTTAAATGCACACCATAACAGTGTAAAAATTAACTTTTAATAAATTTACTTAAAACATATATTACCAAAGTAATGTGTAATGTGAATTAAAAATATATTAAATCAACGCTATCAGGCAACCTTGTCGTCAGTTATAAGTTCATACTATCCCATTTAACCACTTAATAATGGTGGGATATGGAGGACACAGATTGCTAGGAGTCAGGGTGTTAACCCCTCTGGAGCAACGGTGAGACCCAATAATGGAAGTGTATAGATGTACACAAGTGAGTGGCCAATGGGTTAAATGTCCAGCTACCTTGCTAGATCAGCCAGCACTGCGCACTATAATGGAGACTTTAGTGTGTTAAAATAAGAGTGCTAGAGTGATAAAGCTGGCAAATGCAGTGATAATGGTAGTACATACACTGCTTGTCCGGGATGGGAAGGGAGCGAAGATAGCAGGGATACACCATGAAAAATAAAAAATAAATGCATACAATAGTGTAATAAGTTCTTTTCAATCTGGATAAAACATGTATGTCTTGGCTCTATAGCAATGCCTACTTACAGCAGGTCAAAAGGTAAAAAGCATTGATCTACACAGCAGGTAGAAAGGTGTCAGGATCTTCAGGAACAACAGCCCAGGTTAACAGCATAAGAAATCAGCACCTCAGCTCAGACGTCAGTAGATGTGAGTGGATCAGAGACATGCAAAAGAAAGGCAGACCATAGTGTCGATCGTGCATAAAATTTATATAAACAAACAACAAATTTTAGGAATTGTACTCACATTGTGTACATAATCATAGTTCACATAAGGCTTTACTTGAGGCAAATGGAGTGCTGGTTCAGTGTGGAGCAGCTCACCGGGGATCTTCTCCTTAGACTCACAACAGACCGGGTGGGAGATGGTGTCTGACGTCACATCCGCTGTTGGGGTGACGGCATCCGGTCTTGGAGGCAAACGGTGGGGGAACTCAGCAACTCTGAAGCCTTCAGTAGAAAGAGCAGCTGCAGCAATGAAAGTGGCTCTACGCGTTTCGTCGTACTAGACAACTTCCTCAGGAGCATTCATTGAGGAGAAGATCCCCGGTGAGCTGCTCCACACTGAACCAGCACTCCATTTGCCTCAAGTAAAGCCTTATGTGAACTATGATTATGTACACAATGTGAGTACAATTCCTAAAATTTGTTGTTTGTTTATATAAATTTTATGCACGATCGACACTATGGTCTGCCTTTCTTTTGCATGTCTCTGATCCACTCACATCTACTGACGTCTGAGCTGAGGTGCTGATTTCTTATGCTGTAAACCTGGGCTGTTGTTCCTGAAGATCCTGACACCTTTCTACCTGCTGTGTAGATCAATGCTTTTTACCTTTTGACCTGCTGTAAGTAGGCATTGCTATAGAGCCAAGACATACATGTTTTATCCAGATTGAAAAGAACTTATTACACTATTGTATGCATTTATTTTTTATTTTTCATGGTGTATCCCTGCTATCTTCGCTCCCTTCCCATCCCGGACAAGCTACTATTGAAAGGAATCTGTACACATTCCTGGAAGGTTGAGAATTTGATCAGTGATCACCTTGACACATTTTATTTTGAATTTTAATTTTGTGCACTATTTTATCACAGATTGGGTGTGGTTAGCGCCGGTAACAAATCACTTTAAGTTCACTTAGTACATACACTGCAGCATAGACCTGCCAGACACGGCAGTGCTGTGCAAGGAAAGCAGGCACACTCACTATAAAATTAAAGGATTAAATAAATAACTAACTAATGGGATCAACACAGTTAGAGCCAGGAGACTGCTGACACTACATTAAAACAGCTCCAAGTAGGAGACTGACAACATTGCGCGTCCAACGCGCGTTTCCCTCCAGCAAAGGAGCTTCTTCAGGGACAAATTTTAAATCTAAAACATTTTTCATGAACATTTTGTATGAGTATTCTTGCTATGCTTCCGTCTCACGATGATAATAATGATTGTCTGTTTATTAAGTTATTTATTATTGTCATTTTTTTCTGCTTTCTAGTGATCAAATAAGATATATATTTATTAATGAATTCAATTGTCCTACATTTTCTTTTGGCATCTATTCTTCTTTATTATTTATTATTTGTTTTCCTTTTTCTAACTATATATTTACTTTTTTCTAGAATAATATTGTGTTTTACATATGTCCTTTAAACCATATCTATTGTGTCTAGGAGTTTGATGATATACCATTCATATGCCATCTTATGATATTAAAATTAACAAATCAATGGGTTAAATATACATTGAATATTCACTATAGATTTGGACATGTGTATGTTTATGTTTCCACAGTTGATATATATGTGTTATTGATATTTCTTTTGTATGTGATTGGTCTTTTTTATTAATTTTTTACCTGTTTATTCCCTCTATGTGGATCTCTTCCCTCTGAGCATTACGCCCCTTTCCTGTGTTTCATTTCACAGGGAATTTGTGTCCTGGGGGTTTGTGTTTACCTGGACACAGGTGGGCGGTGCTTTTGAGGGTGTAAACCATATAAGAGTTTGATTAACCAGTGAAACTACTCTTTGATAAAGCGCACCATGCGAGAGGTTTCTCTTTTTAATTAGTTATGTCCCAATAAATAATTTGTTATTTTTTCTATTAGCCTCCAGTTCTCGTTTTTTCATAGTTGTGATCCAAGTCTTTTCCTTCCTGCATACTACGTACAGTCAAGCTGGTGGTTTTATTAAATCTACCAGTCTTAAACACTGGCATATTCTGCAAAATGATGATATATTATCTGAAAGTTGCTGTGTACCACCAATGGTGGCATTCAAAAGAGGGAGGAATCTGGCGGATAGCCTGATACATGCAGATAATGAGGGTAACTACAGAACTCCTCATTTTCTGGAGGGTGGCAGACCGGGTAACTTTAGATGCATGAGCTGCTCGGTCTGTAACAGTCTGACTACCGGTAGTCAATTCAGTCACCCCCCAAAGCGGGAGAATCATAAAAATTAAAAATAGACGCCCCACAGCGTGTGCTCCGCTGCTACAGAGACTGGAACAGTGAAAGACATTATTGCTTGGCACGGCGAATTGGCTGTACTGCTGTTCAGCTGAACTGGAGACCTCCTAAGTACTACCTTGAGGCTGAGGGCTGTACTAACAGCTAACCGATTGGAAGACCACCCAGGCCCTACCCCCGAGGCTGAGGGATTGAGAAGGAGAGAGCCACGACATCTCTATTGGCGTCCGTTGGTGCTTGGGTAACATTAACCCTGAAATGATTGTTTTTTCTATCTAAATGTACGCTTAATACTCACCTTTATTTTGTGGTTACTAATATAATTTTTAATGCACTATGAGCGTTGTGCGCTGTGTTTTTTTGTATTTCTGTTTGCTATTAGGGGGTATTTGAGCCATCCCTGGTGCCACAGCTGCAGACGTTCCATATACTCTACGTGTTTAAAGGTCACCTCTTTTTGTACATCACTATATCATCTCACTTTTATTGATTGTAGTAGCGCACTATATCTTTTCACATTTTCTCACTCCAGATAGGGAGACTTTCTTATTGAGACGTGAAGCATTCTGGATACATGCTTTAAATACCAGCAACGGTATGGGTCTTAATGAGCAACAGAATTTAAAATGCTTCCTTAATAGAAGGTAATTTTTTGTCTTTCTACAGGCATATTTGATCTTGCACCATCCATGGACTCTGCACTTACCTATTGGGAAAATTATCCTTTTTGTGTGTTTTTTTCCCTTCCCTCCCTCCCCCTTCTCTCCCCCCCCCCCCCCCCTGGCTGTGTGTACCCATTTCTGACTAGGTATACACACTAGTATATTCTAAATACTGATGTACTGCATATTCTTATGTGGCATTTCACGGTAACTTTGCAGGATTATACTGATGTCATCAGCAGTATACAGTCACATGTTTTTAATAGTATATTGCTGTATTAGTTTTGTGCACATATGCTTTATGAATATTTTGGTGTGTGGTTTATTTACACTTTCAGGGTGATTTATAGGAGTGTGTCACTCCTCCCTGCTCTGACACTGATCCCATGGCGACGGATACATCTTTGTCCAGCCCTGTGAGTACAGTCTTGATTGGTGCACACCCCCCCCTTCCCCCCGACGGGCGGGTCACGCTGACGTCATCATGGGGGAGTGTTCAGTCTGGGGAGAGGTGTGGCTGTGGCTGCATTCCTCCAAGACAGCTCTATGCTGTATTGCCAGGGATTTAGACCTAGACGTCTGACGTCACTAGGGGGCGCCATATGGTAGCTCTGACATCACTAGGGGGCGCCATATGGTAGCTCTGACGTCACTAGGGGGCGTCAACATCCTGGTTATGTGGCAGAGCGGGGAGAGTATCAGGGGGGTGGTATATATTGTGACTGTTTTCTTGTGTTTGGTAGCCTTCACCTTGAGAAAGGCAGTATTAGACTGCCGAAACGTTGGACTTTATGGCATATTAAACCTCCTTTGAGTAAGACCGTGTGCCTGCTTCTTCTTCTTTGTCCGGCTACAGGAAGGGTCAGGAGACAGGGAGGACAGAGGCAGGAGAAACCCATCTGACTCCGGCCTTGCCTGTCCCTACGAATACAAACATACAACCCCTCACTGAATAACATAGCCCTAATCCCATGTAATAATCCTGGGTGTAAACAAAATAATGGTTTTATGAATATTGTAATGGTTTATTAGGGACCTAGGAGGTGGCTAGTGGTGCTGTTATGTGTATTTTTGTTTATTGTGGGTAGTGGGGGTGGATGAACGGGGTATTGGCCCCAAGGATGGGTGTTTAGGCCTACCGGGTGGGGGGGGGGTAGCGGGAGGGGTTAACCCCTTCATTACCTTAGCGGTATTAACCACGAAGTTAAAGAAGAGGTTAAGTCATCCTGCAACCCCCTGGCAAGGCCTAAACACCCACCCAGGGCCAAATACCACCTTCACCCACCCCCGCTACCCACAATAAGCCTGGCACGGGTGTATAACCCCTTCATTGCCTTGGCGGTAATGAAGTTGCCTGTAAATGCATTTTTTATGCATCGGATTCATGCCGGGGGTCTCTGGTGCTGATATTAATGGATATCAGCTCTGGGACACATGCATGTTATTTTCATCGCAGCTTCACCCCACCTTCTTGCCAACTTTTGTGGCGGGACAATTTGGAGAAGAAACAGCAATTTTAAAGTGGCGATCAGCCGCAATAAGCTGATCAGGGCTTATAGAATTGAGCGTGTTTGAAAAACTGGCGATCAGTGCTGAAAAGTGGCTTATCACCGCGCGTCTGCCGATTTTATTTATTTATTTATTTTCCGGCAAAAAAACCCCGGTTATTTTTGCTCTAATCGCCAGCTTCTCTGGGCTTTCTGAATCGCTGTAGGGTTTTTTGGCTATAAGCTGGTGATAAGTGGCTTATCGCTGCTTACTGCATGAGGGCCTTAGGGAGGATTTGTTCCTGTAAAGTACACCTAGTTTGGCATAGGATTTGGATGTCAGGGTATCAATGTGCATCCCAAATGTTAAATGGGAGTTGAACTATATGCCCAGATATTTCAAACAAGTAACAGGGGCTAGGATGGTATTAGAGCTGGTTTTTATCTGAAGCTCTGTCATTGGCAGCTTTAGCAATTTAGCTCTGGTCCCAAATACCATTGTTACAGTCTTGTCAGTGTTTAAAATCAGTTTGTTTTGGGAAATCCAGTTTCAAGTCTCAAAAAATCAGATTGAAGTATGTGTTCAAGGTCAGAGAGGCGAGGGCTGCGTGCATATAGGATCAGATCCAAGGCCTCTCACAATAACCTGTTAGGAATATTATTTTCTCATCTATCCGACATAAGTATAAAATATACTCTACCAAGACCCCTAATACAGAGTTACCCACCTTATACGGGAGCAGCTGCCAGACGAGTACAGTAAATGTATCTTATTTCTTTTACCACTGGAGGGCAGCGTGGAGTTGCAAGGAGTGGCGCCCGTAAGGACGACGTGCCAGTTAGGCGGAAGGAGACGCGCACACACTTTTATGTGAAACGGATATTTTTGGGGAGGGATTTAGTAGTCTGAGTGAGAAAATTGATATTTTGTCACAATGGAAAAATGGAAAAATTAACCATTTAAATATGCACAGATTTTATCCCACGTTTGGAAATTAGGGATGTTGCCTAAAAGTCTGAGAATGCATTAAGTGCCACCCACGGGCTTTAATGAAGCAGCATTTGTGGGATAAAGGGAACAGCATCCTGTATAAAGGTATTTTGGGCTCGATATAAATAATTGAAGCCAAAAACTAATATTAAGTAAATTGAGAATGGAAAAATATTCAGCACAAACGTACAGAATGTGATATTCTGAGAGATCTTACAGATGTTATCAAATCCCACAATGAATATATAGAAAATGTCTGTATAGAACGAGTCAAACAAGAATATGCCAATAAAACGTTTAATTGGGAGATACAGGGGCCACAATTCAGGTCAGTTAGCTGGAAGAAGGGAAGGCGGTCAGCCAGAAGAGCAGGTCCTCCGGTCAGCCAGAAGAGCAGGTCAGCCGGTCAGCTCTGAGATCAGCATTACTTATATCCCCTAAACGTTGTCCCCTGCATGTAATGCGCAGAACAGCCTGCACTGCATATACTGTACATGAGATACTTAACCCTTTCTTTTCGCTCGACTCTAATCTGAATGATTTGCTAATTGGTTTGTAATTAGAGAGATATTTGTAACAGAATCCCATGTATGTTCTTTTTACCTTTTTAGATACCGTTTTGTGTAATAAAAGATATGAGATCAGAGGGGCTTCCTGTTTGCACTCGTGTTTTGGCAGAAGTGTATATGTGACCCTATAAATCTCCCTCACACCCGGCTTGGCAGCGTGACACTAGTGCAATGACCTGGGGAAGAATCACTGAGCTGTTAGCAATAGATACAACGGATAGAAAAGACACTACACATAGGTTGGATTAAAGAGAGTATTTTATTGAAATAATGAATCTCTTTGCTGGTAGGGGCCTGCAGCACATTGCAGAGCAATATAGTAACACGCAGAGCAATGCACTGCAGGCCCCTCCGGCAGCAAAGGAGTGAAGACCAATGCAGGGTGTATAAAGATCTCACTGATAATTCATGCACAAAGGGCAATTTGTTGCTGTGATCCAGAGGAAGGCGAAACATAACCCCTGCTGTGCAATGGGGGAAAAAAATTCCTTCCTGACCCCATTAAATGGCGATCGGAGGGTCCCTGGATCACTGCGCAGTGAGATCAGATGGAGCAGCACAGATCAGCGTTGTTATACACAGGGGCACACTCAGTATATAGAGATGTGGGTGATGGGGCCCTTGTGCCCCTGTGTATAACTCACCTGCTCCCCCATCCCCCTGCATATCTATCCCATTCACCCCTTTTCCTCCCGCATACCTCGCAGGGCCGGCCGGCCGGCCATTAGGCGGTCGCCTAGCGCGCAAAGGTCCTAGGGGCGCATTAATAATCATTATTATTTTTTTTCTTATTATTTCTAATTTATTTATCTTTTTTTTTAAATTATTATTCTTTTTTTTTTATCCAGTATTTTGGCGCCCTTTTGTTTTTATTTTGCGTCGCGCTGGGGTGCGGTCGCACCCCCTGCAGTCCCGATAGCTACGCCACTGTTTATTTTATTATTTTATTTATCTTGTTATTTTTTATACAACTGGGGCACAAATTTTAAGTTTCGCCTCGGGCGCATGAAACCCGTGCTCCGGCCCTGCTCCTTGTTCTCTCTCACCCTCTCACGCCCAATATCCCTATCTCCCTCTAGTACCTGCCCCTCCCGCAGCCTTCCTGATCTTATCTGCCTCTCCTGCGGTCAAACCAACTTCTCAGGGCCCCTAGAATACCCCTGTATCTACGCCCTGGCTCCTCTGCTACCTGCTCCCGGCTTCTTCTCCGCCTAAAAAAGGTGAAGCAGCAGATCTGTCCGCACCTCTCGTATTCTCCTACCTGCTCCTGGGGTCTTCTCCTCCGCCTAAAAAAGGTGAAGCAGCAGATCCGGCCACACCTGTCGTATGCTCCTTGGTCATCGTACACCACGTCTGCCTCCTCGGCCGCCTTGTAGCCCACCTCATTGTTCCACTTGACGCCCGCTTTTTCGTATGCCTCGTCGTCCGCCTCGTAGCCCGCCTCGTCGTCTGGTGGCACAAAGGGCACCACCTTCGTGCGTGTCCTGACCTGCAGGAGACATGAAGTGTTTGTAACCAGGGACAGTGATACTCTGTATCGCAAGAGCTCCTGTGCCACTTATACCCCCTCCGCAATACCACGTTATACCGCCCTCCACAGGGCAAATACCCGTTATACCCACCTCCCCAGGCCCAGTACCCAGTTATACAACCCTCCCAAGGCCCAGTACCCTGTTATACACCCCTCCCAAGGCCCAGTACCCTGTTATACGCCCCTCCCCAGGCCCAGTACCCTGTTATACACCCCTCCCCAGGCCCAGTACCCTGTTATACACCCCTCCCAAGGCCCAGTACCCTGTTATACACCCCTCCCAGGCCCAGTACCTGTTATACCCACCTCACCAGGCCCAGTACCCGTTATACCCACCTCACCAGGCCCAGTACCCATTATGTACCCCTCCCCAGAAGGTCATATTTCTATTTATCAAAAATACATTGAGTAACCTCTGGTTTTCAGGCATGTCCTAGGGGAGTTATCACAGAGACACAGAAACGTCGCTGAGTTTGGTGAGTAACTCCCTTAACCTCTCAGCAGTTGAATTCCCCATTAGGCGCTTAACACGTTAAAAACAAGCGTTGCTATTTCTCTGCATGAAGTTGCAGGTAATTGGAAGAGTTACACAGTGACGACTATTTCATCACTCACCTTCTTCTCCCGAAACGGTCTTTTCTGTCTTATTTCCGGCTTCACATCGGATATCCATATCCATTCTTGGCCTCTGATCTGTATGCAAGACAATTCTTTAAGACAGGGTTGCGCAACCTTTTTCCCTGCTCCCCCCTCCCCCCTCCCCACCTTGTCTCCGACGTTCTGATGTAACGACGTCATGTGATATCACGTTGCTATGGCAATGCCACATCATGTGACGCCACGTTGCTGTCGCCAGAAGCCGCCGGAGACAAGGAAAGGGAACTTACAGAGGACTTGCGCGCGATTTCCGGCATTTAATTTAAATGCTGTGGGGAAGAGCGAGGGGCCACTGTAAGCGCCGAGCCCCTCCTCCCAAGAAAATGTCGCGCCCCTCGATTTGCACACCCCTGCTTTAAGAGATATTCTGGGACCCTCCAACTCCTCCATCGGACCCTTCCTCATACTCATATTGACTGACCTTGCAGTGCTCTGCCCTGACTTGCACTGACCTGCTATGATGCCTCTCAAAATACCATGCTAACTCATTCTGAACATACATGTGTCCTTTCTACATGTTACTCAGCTTGTATGGGCCACAGACAGCTTTCCCGGGGTCCAGGACTAGTTTCCACCGGGGACCCTCACCCATGGGTCGGCGACCTTGCGAGAACCCACCCCCCCCCCAACCTGTTTTCTCTTGCACTGCCATAGACTACAACATTTCGGCCTGCTGGTCTTTTTCAGGTAAAGTGGCTAAACCCACTAAATCCAGCAAAGAAAGGCCAGCAGCCAAAACATTGTAGTCTGTGGCACAATAAATTATCTTTTTTTATTCAAATCTGTGTGCCCTTTTCCATCAATCTTATTGTATACATTGGACGAAATGCCGGTCTTCCCTGAGACTAAGGGGCACTGGTAAAAGTATCACTAATTGTTTTTTTTGGTATGCAGCAAATCCCCATCATTTTTGCGTTCTCTTGCTCTGCCCCAATCTGACACACCACCTTGCTCTCTCACCCCCCTCTTACACTCCCCCATCACACTTTCCTTCCCCAAAGGTTGTCCTTTAATCAGATCTTACCCAAATTGTCTCCATCTCCCTTGGAAATGTTCTGTCTTTAAGCTGTGTGGCTCCTCTTGATCCGAACTTTCTTAGCTGACCCCTTTAGGTTTCGGCTCCGAGGGTCTAAAAAATAAGCGACTCCGAAAAGATGTGAAATATGCACAAGGGTCCTAAAATATTTATCTAATGGGGCTCTGAGGGGGAGACTTAAATACTAGTTAATATAATCTATTTAACTAACAAATATGATCTATTAAACTAAGAAATATAATGTATCAAACTAAATAAATATCTATTAAACTAATAAATAGAATCTATTGTACTAAGAAATATAATCTATTCAACTAAATAAATATAATCTATTTAAAAACAATACAATAAAAAGCTGGAGAAATGATACGTCAACCAAGCCACAGATTTGATGCCAATGAGCGTTGAACTCCTTGCAGATCCACCGTCAGCTGGTTGTGGCAGAAAGTGGTGACATGCAGTAGAACAGAGCGGTTGAGCTGTAACCACGGCAGTCAGGTCAGAAATCAACACAATATTTTTTGAAATTTAGAATGAGAATGTTCAATATGTCACATTCTGGGCTCAGACCCTGAGCCCTGTCACATGTTAGCAGCTTGTGATAATAGAAGATATCCATATACTGGGATGTGATAAGAGACATGAAGGTCATTTTATACTGGGTCCCATAACCTGCTTTATATGAAGTATCATTTTACACTAATTAGTAGAGATGCTACATTTTGAAAAATAGCGCTTTTGGCGACATTGTTCATTTTCTCTACAAATGATAAATGAAAAAGTTGGATAAAACGTTATATGTGTGTGTGCGCGTGCAATATATATATATATATATATATATACACATATACATACATACACATATAGTATGTTTATATATATATATCATACTATATGTATATATATTGTCTGTTTTATACACACATACACGTGTGTGTATATGTATGTGTGTGTGTGTGTGTATATATGTGTGTGCGTGTGTATATATATGGTATAACCCAGAGGTGCGCAAAGTGGAGGGTGGGAGATTTTTCGGGGGGGGGGGGGGGAGGCGCACGGGCGGTTGCAGAGGCCCCGCGCACTTCCTCGAGGCATTAAAATTAAATGCCGGGGGATCGCGTGAGGCCTCTGCAATGCTATTACTTACCTTGACTCTGCCGGCGTCACTTGTGTCCATGGCAACGCGGTGTTAAATTACGCCGCGGGGTCATGTGACGTCACCCTCGTCAAATGCCGCTGC
>NW_027457159.1:0-62500 GCF_040206685.1 Ascaphus truei | reverse complement strand
TTCCACAGAAGCAGCCGGCACTCCAGTTGCATGTAGAAAAAATTGGGTGCTTGTCCCATAAAGCAATAATAAACCACACGATTCCGTTTGAAGCACGAGATCAGGAGACAGCACTCTGGTAAGTTTGATCACAAGTTTTTGTACTGAAAAAGACACATAAACCGACGTGTCACGACAGGTCACTCTGCGCGTATTCTGACAGGCCGAGATGGCGTTTGCAGGGAGCTCGGGCGGTGGTAACATCTCTGCGGTGGCGCGGTCCGGATCCCAATACGTTCGCCGCGGAACCCGCTCTGGGCTTCAGTGTAAATCTCCGTCTCCCCCTGTCAGCCTCAGGCAGCTGTTTAGCTATATTTTTAGCCAATCCAGGATTCCTTTATCCCGTTTTATTGAACACTGTCTTCCTTTTTATTATTTTATATACCGTTTGTCATGTTGTTTATAGATTTAGTTTCATTTAGTTATATTTGATTATTCATGTGGTTTGTGTTCATTGTAACCGAACCCGGATCTGTGACGCATATGTACTGAGGTGGGGTTGGATCCCCTCGGTTATTTCTTGTTTTATTAATAAATAATTTACTATATTTTAATCTCTGGTGCGCATTGTGTGCATTTTTCTTCTTGTCTGCACAGTGCTTCAGATTCTGCATCTGAAAAAATGCCGGTGGATCGGGATGTGAGGTAGGGAAGTGACGTCCGCGCCGGAACGTTATTGCCACGCCTCCAAATATTCATTGCCACGCCCCCAAATCGCGCCCGCTGCATACCCTGCAAAGCCATTAAAAAGCTCAGGCTTCAGCAAGTGTATTGCAGCGTGTGTGCGCCTTCCCTCCTTCTGAAATACTATAGACCAGGCCTGCACAACTCGTAAAGCGAGAAGGGCCAAAATGCTCCAAGGAAAAAAAATTTGGGCCGCACGGGTAAAATCATCATCATCATCTCTCCTCCAGCACCTCTCATCATCATCCTCATATCTCCCCCAGAACCCCTCACTATCAACCTTTGCGATACTCCCCATCTATCTCTCATACCTCCATCTCTCCCCCTCACCCACACATAATACTCCCTCTCCACAAACACACAATACCCCACTGCACACCACACACATCCCACGCCCCCTGCACCTCACATCCTTCTACCCCCCTGCACCTCACATCACTCTCCCCCCCTGCACCTCACATCACTCTCCCCCCCTGCACCTCACACCACTCTCCCCCCCTGCACCTCCCATCTCTCCCCCCTGCACCTCACATCACTCTCCCCCCCTGCACCTCACATCACTCTTCCCCCCTGCACCTCACATCACTCCCCCCCCTGAACCTCACATCACTCCCCCCCCTGAACCTCACACCACTCTCCCCCCCCTGAACCTCACACCACTCTCCCCCCCCTGCACCTCACATCACTCTCCCCCCCTGCAACTCACATCACTCTCCCCCCCTGCAACTCACATCACTCTCCCCCCTGTACCTCCAATCACCCCCCCTGCACCTCCAATCACCCCCCCTACACCTCCAACAACCCTCCCCTGCACCTCCAATAACCCCCCCTGCACATCCAACAACCCTCCCCTGCACCTCCAAAGACCCCCCCTGCACCTCCAAAGACCCCCCCTGCACCTCCAATAACCCCCCCTGCACCTCCAATAACCCCCCGCACCTCCAATGACCCCCACACCTCCAATCACCCCCCCCTGCACCTCAATCACCCCCCTGCACCTCCAACCACCCCCCCTGAACCTCCAATCACCCCCCCTGAACCTCCAATGATCCCCCCTGCACCTCCAATGATCCCCCCTGCACCTCCAATCACCCCCCCCCCTGCACCTCCAATCACCCCCCCCCCGCTGCACCTCCAATCACCCCCCCTGCACCTCCAATCACCCCCCTCTGCACCTCCAATCACCCCCCCTGCACCTCCAATCACCCCCCCTGCACCTCCAATCACCCCCCCTGCACCTCCAATCACCCCTGCACCTCACCCCCTACACCTCACCTCCTCTGCACCTCACCTCAATGCACCTCACCTCAATGCACCTCACATCACCCCCGGGACCGCGGGGAATCGCTGCCATTTTTTTTTTTTGAAGGTTTTTTTTTTTAAGTTTTTTTTTTTTTAAATCTCATTGCGGGCCGCACAGAGAGGCCAGGCGGGCCGCACAGAGAGGCCGGGCGGGCCGTACAGAGAGGCCGGGCGGGCCGTACAGAGGGGGCCGCACAGAGAGGCGGGCCGTACAGAGGGGGCCGCACAGAGAGGCGGGGTGGGCCGCACAGAGAGGCGGGGCGGGCCGCACAGAGAGGCGGGGCGGGCCGCACAGAGAGGCCGGGCGGGCCGCACAGAGAGGCCGGGCGGGCCGCACAGAGAGGCCGGGCGGGCCGCACAGAGAGGCCGGGCGGGCCGCACAGAGAGGCCGGGCGGGCCGCATGCGGCCCGCGGCCGTTATGTTGTGCAGGCCTGCTATAGACGCAGCCTTATCGACGCTTACTGAATAGGCCACTGTGTCTCTGTCTCTCTCTGTGTCTCTGTGTCTCTGTCTCTCTCTGTGTCTCTGTGTCTCTCTGTGTCTCTCAAATCAAAATCAGCTTTGTTGGCATGACAAAAGAACATTTCAGTATTGCCAAAGCGTGAGTAATAGGGGGTGTGGGACAATGATTACACGAATACTAGGGGGTACGGTATAATGGTTATACAGTACATTACTTTTGTCTCTCTCTCATTCTCTGTCTCTCTCTCATTCTCTGTCTCTCTCTCATTCTCTGTCTCTCTCTCATTCTCTGTCTCTCTCTCATTCTCTGTCTCTCTCTCATTCTCTGTCTCTCTCTCTCATCCCTGTATGATAGGTATGTTCCAACTCTATTTTTTGCTCTTCTTTTCCGTTTGAGAGGAGGGAGTCCCTCACCTCTTCAGCCACACACCAGGAACGCTGGATTGCTTTCAGACGCTCGGAGAGGCGGATACAGTCGTGGATTGCAGGCACTGATTTATCTGGTAAGTACCGCAAACATGCTTGAACAAGGGCCGTAGACATTTTATTTGATGTTTTAGATTACCATTGTCTGTGGTTGTTAGTTATTGGTATTACAGTTTTTTGATGTTGTTACGAATCAAATACATTTTGAAGTAGTAATCCCCTCCGAACTGGGCATTCCTGGCCAATAATGCCCTGGCTGTAAGAGTTGAAGGGCCCAAGCAAAGCCCCCACCTCTATACACACTAACACTGCAGGGGCATCAGAGTGTCTTATTGTCATGGCAACAGGAGGTGTCACGTGATGTAATTTGTTTAATAAATTATTTTTTAAGGTGTCCCGGTTTTTCATTTTCGAAATCTGGTCACCCTATTCATCAAGCAGAAAAAGTGAAGAAACAATTGTAGTTTTGCTAATGGACGTCATTTTGGCATATCATTAGCTTTGAGGATACCCATTAATATGAAGAAAAGTAACAGCCATTCCCAATGTAGCCCCCCTTCCCTGGGCCAATCGCAGATCGGGCCCCCTCCTCTGTACTAGGGCCTGGCTACGTGTCTGAGTGTGGTGCATACCTGCTGGCAACATGGGGACCTGAGTCTCCCGCGATGGTATGGGGGATGATAGGATCAGGTTTCTGGGGTGAATGCCTTCGTCTCATTTAATGGTGCAGCACCTCCATCTCTGAGCCCCAGGAATACGGGTGGAATCCTTCCAGAGAGTCGTCCCCCCCCCCCCCCCCCCCCCCCCCCGGGGATGAGAGATTCCAGTCTCACACTGTATATCTTTAAAAGCAGCCGCAGCTCTTTATTCACAGCAGCAGAATAGCAGCAACAAGACTGTCAATCAGGTACAGGGTGTCTTCCTCCACACAGGACTGCTCTCCCTCAGGATGGTCTCTGTGTCCCTGCCACCACCCCAGGTCAAGGGCACCCAGGGTGGGGCTAGCTCTTCCCTCGCCCCCTAAACAGGGTGAGAGGAATTGGTCCACCTCCCTAAGTAAGGTTGCATCAGCTCTACTCAGAGGCTGATGGCTCCCCTTCTCCAACGGCCAATTGATATAGGCTCTCTCTGTCACCCTGGGCCAGCCAGGTGACAGACTCAGCAGACTCTAACTCTGGACTGAACTCTTAACTCTGACACACACTTCTACTAAATAGGAAGTGCACTGCTCTTTATGATATTGGCAGGCACTGCCCCTGTGTCTCTGCCTTCCACACAGGGTCAGGTACCAATTTCAGGAATGTCCCGTTATTAGCGTAAACACAACAGAGTTCCATGGATCTAGCATTAAGACTGTAAGCTCTGCAGGCCAGGGATTTCCTTTCCTATTGTCTGATTTTGTTTGTTGCACTTTTTGTACTATAATTCCCTGTACTGTATTGCCTCTCTTATAAAGCGCCATATAAATAAAGATTTCCATACATAATATATCTTAATGCATCTTAAGACACCTTAGAGTTCCCTCTATAAGACACTTTATGGTCCACTCAAGTGAATAGTCTGTAAGGAGTCTAAGGCTGCGTCCATAGAAGGACAAGCAGCGCTGAGGCGTGCGGACGCTCCGCGCTGAGCCCCTGCATCCTCAATGAGGATGCCTTGAGAGGGGGCTCATGCGAGCGTCCGCGGGCGTGCTCAGGCTTTGGAGTTTTCAGCCGAGCGCCAAGCTGTTTTTCAGCGCGCTGTCGGCTGAAAACATCCAATCAGCCTTAAGCAGTGTCAACGTCACGGCGCCGTGACATTGACGTCAGTGCATCGCGGGCGATTGGCCCAGCGACGTCACTGCCCCGCCTCCAACCACCTCCCCCCGGCTCCCTTCGCGCACGCTGGCTCCGTGGAATCGGGCTGACTTAAGCAGGAGAGCCTCAGCGTTAGCGCGCATCCGCTCTCCTCACCCCTCTATGGCCCGGGCCTTAGTTACTGTACAGCATTGTAAAGTGCCTTGCTGGCCTAGTACAATTTAGTAAATATCCTAAACAATGTCGTCTTAGGCAAAATGTTGCTGATCTTTGCTCTAAAAATGACTATGAACTAAAGAGAAATAACAATCTCCCTTGTGAGCACATTCACATGTCTCAGACAGGTCTGCAACCCTGCTTTTCACCATTATCCCATACAGCTTCCACTGCAGCCAGGGACTCTGGGAAATGACATGCAAATGAGCACAGTGTCACCTTTTGCTTCAAATCTATTTTAAATGAAATTAGCCTTGTACTTCTGGTGGAGAGAGTAGGGGTTTGGTGCTTTATACGTTACATATTATTAAATGTTAACATCAAACAAATATTGTCATTATGTTTGGTGCTACTTATTTCTTTTTCATTAGGATTTATTTATTCATCTTTCATTATTATTATTTACTAGCTGAGAGACCCGGCGTTGCCCGGGATGTAAATGCGTAATAGGTAGTATTATTTATAACTCGTGGAACAATAGGTGAGTATTTGTTGTAAAGGTTTCGGGGGGGGGGGGAGAAAGGGGAGCGGGGGGGGGAGAAAGGGGAGCGGGGGGGGGAGAAAGGGGAGCGGGGGGGGGAGAAAGGGGAGCGGGGGGGGGAGAAAGGGGAGCGGGGGGGGGAGAAAGGGGAGCGGGGGGGGAGAAAGGGGAGCGGGGGGGGGGAGAAAGGGGAGCGGGGGGGGAGAAAGGGGAGCGGGGGGGGAGAAAGGGGAGCGGGGGGGGGGGAGAAAGGGGAGCGGGGGGGGGAGAAAGGGGAGCGGGGGGGGGAGAAAGGGGAGCGGGGGGGAGAAAGGGGAGCGGGGGGGGGGGGGAAGGGGAGTGGGGGGGGGGAAAGGGGAGTGGGGGGGGGTGGAGAGCGGTGGGCATATGTATTGTCATAATTTATGTATGGGCATTTCCCCCCCCCGTTCCCCGTGACTCCCCCCCCCCCCGTTCCCTGTGACTCGCGCTCCCCCCCCCGGCGGCCGCTTGGTCCCCCGATGTGCCGTCCTGCTGAGTGAGGCGTGCAGGCGGCTGCAGGAAGCGCCCTGTGTGGGCCTAAGACTCACGCTCCCCCTCCCCCCCCCCCGGCGCCCGCTCGATGTGGCGTCTGGCTGAGCGGCGGTAGGAAGCGCCCTGTGTGGGCCTGAGGCTGAGGCGGGACGCGCAGTGGGCCTGAGGCTGAGGCGGGACGCGCAGTGGGCCTGAGGCTGAGGCGGGACACGCAGTGGGCCTGAGGCTGAGGCGGGACGCGCAGTGGGCCTGAGGCTGAGGCGGGACGCGCAGTGGGCCTGAGGCTGAGGCGGGACGCACAGTGACTTACCTGAGCGGGTGGGTAGCGCCGGGGAGGTAAGGGAGCGGCTGGGGTAGGAGGGCCGCGCTTCCCGTCCGGAGCCAGTGCAGGATGGCGCACGTGAGGGGGGGGGGAGGGGGGCGGACAGAGGGGTGTGTGTGTGTGTATAGAGCTGCTGTGTTGTGTGTGTGTGTGTGTGTATAGAGCTGCTGTGTTGTGTGTGTGTGTGTGTATAGAGCTGCTGTGTTGTGTGTGTGTGTGTGTGTATAGAGCTGCTGTGTTGTGTGTGTGTGTGTGTGTATAGAGCTGCTGTGTTGTGTGTGTGTGTGTGTGTATAGAGCTGCTGTGTTGTGTGTGTGTGTGTGTGTATAGAGCTGCTGTGTTGTGTGTGTGTGTGTGTGTGTGTATAGAGCTGCTGTGTTGTGTGTGTGTGTATAGAGCTGCTGTGTTGTGTGTGTGTGTGTATAGAGCTGCTGTGTTGTGTGTGTGTGTGTGTATAGAGCTGCTGTGTTGTGTGTGTGTGTGTGTATAGAGCTGCTGTGTTGTGTGTGTGTGTGTGTGTATAGAGCTGCTGTGTTGTGTGTGTGTGTGTGTGTGTGTGTATAGAGCTGCTGTGTTGTGTGTGTGTGTGTGTATAGAGCTGCTGTGTTGTGTGTGTGTGTGTGTGTATAGAGCTGCTGTGTTGTGTGTGTGTGTGTGTGTGTGTATAGAGCTGCTGTGTTGTGTGTGTGTGTGTGTGTGTATAGAGCTGCTGTGTTGTGTGTGTGTATAGAGCTGCTGTGTTGTGTGTGTGTGTGTGTGTGGGCCGTCACTCCGCCTCAGGCCAATGAGAGGTGTGCGGGGGCGGGCGACCCAAGGGACCAATGAGATTTCCCCTAGGGACACCGGACATCCAGGCAGGCAAACATACAGTGCTTTCACTAATATAGTATAAGATTAACTTTATTATATTTGTTGTTGTCATTATTATTATTGTTTACTGTTAGCTGGAGTATGGCTTACCCAAGAACCACTTTCCCCTGTATGGGGGTCAGACATAGTGCAGACTTGACCCCTGACATTTATAAAAAGATGTTGGAATATGTGACACTGCTGCTTAATAAACACAAACACAGGCGCGCCATGTATTGTTCTGACATTGGTTTATTACACAGAGACACGTCTTTATAGAGGGTTGTCACACTAACAGCCTGGAAGGGGTTAATGCAGGGTCACCAGCCCAGCCCCCCTCTTCTATGATTGGTTGCTGCTCTCGTACAGGAGCCGCGATTGGTCCCCTGTCAATGTCAGAAAAGGCGCGCCAGTTTTGCTGTCTCCATGGCGACCATGGCGGCCGCCGGAGATCGGCCTGCAGCGCGGCCCGGCTTCCAGGTTACCTCCCCGCCGGTGAAGATGTTAGCGGGGCGGCTGAGGGAATGCGTGCGGCGGCGGCCCGGTTCCTTCTGGCTGGAGAAAGGAGCCGGCGGGCTGGAGGTGGGCCTGGTGTGGATGCAGGGCCGGGTGCTGCACGTACGGCCCGAGCGCGGCGTCACCGTGCGGCTGAGCGACGACACTCACACCTTCACCGTGTGCGGGGCCGACCGGGTGCCCAAGGGCAAGCCCTGCCTGCAGCCAGGTAACCGGGGGGTCCGCACGCCCTGCCTGCAGCCAGGTAACCGGGGGGGTCCGCAAGCCCTAACCGGGGGGGTCCGCAAGCCCTGCCTGCAGCCAGGTAACCAGGGGGTCCGCAAGCCCTGCCTGCAGCCCGGTAACCGAGGGGTCCGCAAGCCCTGCCTGCAGCCCCGGTAACCGGGGGGGTCCGCAAGCCCTGCCTGCAGCCCGGTAACCGGGGGGGTCAGCAAGCCCTGCCTGCAGCCAGGTAACCGGGGGGGTCAGCAAGCCCTGCCTGCAGCCAGGTAACCGGGGGGGGGGTCCGCAAGCCCTGCCTGCAGCCAGGTAACCGGGGGGGTCCGCAAGCCCTGCCTGCAGCCAGGTAACCGGGGGGGTCAGCAAGCCCTGCCTGCAGCCAGGTAACCGGGGGGGGTCCGCAAGCCCTGCCTGCAGCCAGGTAACCGGGGGTCCGCAAGCCCTGCCTGCAGCCAGGTAACCGGGGGGTCCGCAAGCCCTGCCTGCAGCCAGGTAACCGGGGGGTCCCGCCAAGCCCTGCCTGCAGCCACGTAACTGGGGGGTCCGCAAGCCCTGCCTGCAGCCAGGTAACCGGGGGGTCAGCAAGCCCTGCCTGCAGCCAGGTAACCGGGGGGGGGTCCCGCAAGCCCTGCCTGCAGCCAGGTAACCGGGGGTCCGCAAGCCCTGCCTGCAGCCAGGTAACCGGGGGGTCCGCAAGCCCTGCCTGCAGCCAGGTAACCGGGGGGTCCGCAAGCCCTGCCTGCAGCCACGTAACTGGGGGGGTCCGCAAGCCCTGCCTGCAGCCAGGTAACCGGGGGGTCAGCAAGCCCTGCCTGCAGCCACGTAATCGGGGGGTCCGCAAGACCTGCCTGCAGCCAGGTAACCGGGGGGGTCCGCAAGCCCTGCCAGCAGCCAGGTAACCGGGGGGTCCGCAAGCCCTGCCTTCAGCCACGTATTTGGGGGTGTCCGCAAGCCCTGCCTGCAGCCAGGTAACCGGGGGGGGTCCGCAAGCCCTGCCAGCAGCCAGGTAACCGGGGGGTCCGCAAGCCCTGCCTGCAGCCAGGTAACCGGGGGGGTCCGCAAGCCCTGCCTGCAGCCAGGTAACCGGGGGGTCCGCGCGTGGCTATCACTGTCCTGCCTCACACGGGAGGAGGGCGCCATGATTTCTTCTCCCGCCCCCTAAACAGCAACACCAGGCCTCTCACCCTCTCACCCTCTAGCGTCACCTAGATAGAAGCCAGGCAGATCACACTGGTTTTCTATGAATCGCAACTGATTTTAAAGTCCTGTTTATATCAGCAGTCAGGTCTGATATAAAACAGTAGTAATGTTTCCACCGCCAGTGTATGCAGCGCAACACAGAATTATTTAGATTCCTCCAGGTTAGGGCTTTCTATAATAAATTCCCGGTTCGCCCAGCACGAACCAATTTCGAACAGCTGTGTTCCAGAGAGACGGACACAAGAGGACTAACTTCTCGGATGTACAGGGAGGTAGTCTGTCCGAAGACTTCCGACGCCCCCCGACTGAAATACATGCGACAGTGGGAGACAGATTTAGGGGAGACACTAGAGGACGAGGAATGGGTTCAGATACTACAGGCAGCTGCCAAAAGCTCAATTTGTGCCACGTTGAAGGAGAACGCATATAAAGTCCTAATGCGGTGGTACCATACCCCATTGAAATTATCTAAATTTATCAAGGACTATTCCCCGCTCTGCCCAAAACAGTGTGGGGAAACGGCTGATTTAAAACATATGCTGTGGTCTTGCCCGAAAGTGGTCCCGATTTGGGAATCTATTAGAGATTGGCTAGAAAGAATCCTCAACTTGGAGATCCCCCTGGACCCGTGGCTGTTCCTCGTGGGCAGACGGCCTCAGGACGTGTCTAACGCGACACTCAAATTGGTTGCACATTTCGCAACCGCCACGAGGTGTGAGATCGCAGCAGTATGGAGACAACAGGAATTACCCACTATAGCTAAAATCAGGAACAGAATTTGGCATGTCTGCCAGATGGAACAGTTGACGAGTTGGATCAACGACTCTGGCTCCAAATTTCTAAACGTATGGGCCCCATGGCTGGCCCAAACAGACATCCCGGGGGTGGACGCCGCCACAATTTTGCATTAATATAGATAAATGCGTTCTCCTTGGACAAAGCAGACCAGACGAGATGATGACATAGCGACGGAGAACATAGAACCACCGGGATATCCACAACACACCCTAGCGTACACATAGAGCTAATAGCAGATCCTCCGCTCCGATGCAGCAGTTACAGGTGCCCCCCACCCCCACCCACCCTAATGTGTCTCACCCCAGTCTAGTTTGTCCTGTCCGTCTTAGTGATGTGGTTTACGTGTGGTTTGTTACGTCTGTCTCATGTCCTGTCTACGTGTCACTGTTTTGCTGACAAAATTGGGTATTCTGTAACGTATGCCAATAGGTGGTGATATTATGTATGCTCTGTAATACCAAATAAAAATGAGAGTTATAAAAAAAAAAAAACAGTAGTAATGTTTCCACCGCCAGTGTATGCAGTGCTGTACATAGAATGTTTGCAGGCGCGAGCCGCTACCCCATAGAGCTTACAATCTATGTCTGAAGCACTTATTCCCATGACCTGTTATTTGTAATTTATATGATTGTCACATGTATTACTGCTGGGAAGCGCTATGTACATTTAATGGCGCTATATAAAAAAATACATTTGTAGCCCTTTTTCTGACACTCTAAGCGACTTCGGGTAACTGCGCGCACCTGCGGCTCCAGGAGATCTGAGCCTCCGCTAGCTGGGAGCCTGGGGTAACACTTATTAGCGCAGCGCCTCCACTTACCCAGGATCACCGTCATGTAAGATTCCCCTGGGCAAGAAACACACCGATACAATGCGTGCAACCAACTTTACTATGTGCAATAATAAACTTATACTCTATATGAACCGTGGCAATAACCCAATATGCATACACTTATCTTATAACACTATACTTATACTCTATCATACCCTAACACCGCTAACGGATAATGTCCTTCTAACATCAGTGGCTCGGCCACACCCCTAGGGAATATTGTCCTGTACAATAGTGGCTCAGCCACGCTCTTATGAGTGTCTCTATCCCGTCACCGCGTGCCCCACACACCGTGTCCGTGTAATAGTACGATAGCGGTGTGTACTCGCTAGTGTCTCCCTATAGTTACGCCTAAGGCGGGATCAGCGCCTGTTGACCGGTGTTGGTGCACTTGACGTATCTACTACCTTCCGGTCACGGCGGTGACCGGTAATACTTGGAAAAGGATCAGCCGAATCCTTGCTTGTCTGGGATGTCCGCAGTGCAGCTGTCTGGTCCCAAGCAGCTCACCAGCAAACCTGCTCCGCACGCTTGTCCCTAACTGTGTACACAGTAAGGTGACTGATCGCTAGCACTATGGCCGTCCCTGCAGCACAGCAGCACACTGTGACTCAGGGGTTTCTCCTAAGGGCCTACGGGGTAAAGCTAGCCTATGCAGGCGGGTCACGGACCCCCTGCACGCATACACCCTCCTCCTTTACCTTCCAGATCCCCTCTGACTAGCGTGGCCTCTCCCCCACGCTTCCCTTTCCTCCTCCCGTAATTCTAGCCTTCCGATTGGCTCCTCAAGTCAGGTGACTGCCCAGGAGCTCATGGGAGTTGTAGTTCCTCAGCGGAGCTTCTCTGCCTTGAGCTGCACACTCACAGCTATTGCATCAGCGCAGACCTCCACATGACTCTCCTGAACAGTCAAAACACCAACTGAACACACATATGAGGCTCCTACCACATCCCTACACATACATCTATTATTTGGTGCCTGCGGCACAGGGAGATAACGTGACTTGCTCAAGGTCACAAGGTATGGGGGGGGGGGGGGGGAGTGAGTGTGTGTGTGGGGGGGATTGAGTGTGTTTGTGTATGGGGGGGTGTGTGTTTGTGTGTGGGGGTGTGTGTGTTTGTGTGTGGGGGGGATTGTGTGTGTTGGGGGGGGAGATTGAGTGTGTGGGGGGAATTTTGTGTGTGTGTGGGGGGGGGGGGGATTGTGTGTGTGTGGGTGGGGGATTGAGTGTGTGTGGGGGGGATTGAGTGTGTGGGGGGGGTTGAGTGTGTGTGTGTGGGGGGGGTTGAGTGTGTGTGTGGGGGGGGGTTGAGTGTGTGTGTGGGGGGGGGGTTGAGTGTGTGTGTGGGGGGTGGGTTGAGTGTGTGTGGGGGGGGATTGTGTGTGTGTGGGGGGATTGAGTGTGTGTGTGTGTGGGGGGGGATTGAGTGTGTGTGTGGGGGGGGGGATTGAGTGTGTGTGTGTGGGGGGGGGATTGAGTGTGGGGGCGGGGATTGAGTGTGTGTGTGGGGGGGGATTGAGTGTATGTGTGTGGGGGGGATTGTGTGTGTGTGGGGGGGGGGGATTGGGGGGATTGAGTGTGTGCGTGGGGGGATTGAGTGTGTGTGTGTGGGGGGGGGGGAATTGAGAGTGTGTGTGTGTGGGGGGGGATTGTGTGTATGGGGGGGGATTGAGTGTATGTTTGTGTGGGGGGGATTGAGTGTGTGTGTGTGGGGGGGATTGAGTGTGTGCGGGGGGGATTGTGTATGGGGGGGGATTGAGTGTGTTTGTGTGTGGGGGGGGGTGTGTTTGTGTGTGGGGGGATTGTGTGTGTGTGGGGGGATTGAGTGTGTGTGTGTGTGTGTGTGTGGGGATTGTGTGGGGATTGTGTGTGTGTGTGTGGGGGGGGGGGAGTGTGTGTGTGTGTGTGTGTGTGTGTGGGGGGGGGGGGGGGGATTGTGTGTGTGTGTATGTGGTGATTGATTGAGAGAGAGAGTGTGTGTTGTATTGCAGTGGTGCGCAAACTGGTGGGGGGCAATAAGGCGCAAGATTTAGGGGGGCGCAGGCGACGTGCGGCGAAATCTGGGTGCGCGGGCCGGCAGACGCTTTGCGCGGGAGGACGAAAAAGCTGTACGCGATGGGCGGCCAATAAGATGTGCACGGGCGGGCAGCCGAAGATGTGTGCGGGTGGCTGAACAAGATAGTGCAGGTGGCGGCCTCGTGATGGTGTGTGCGCACACGCGCAGGGGCTTCGGAGGTACGGGGAGGAGCACGCCCGAGCACGGTGAAGTCAAACGCCCCTCCCGGTGTCTGCCCTGCAATAGCGCTGTGTTCCTGCTCTCCTCCGCTGGCAACCTGCTTCGCTGCGATCCTCTGCGAGGGAAAGGGTCGGCTGCCACTGTATCAATCACACTATGAATGTACAGAAATAATAAAAAAAAAGTGAAAACATTGAAAACGGAAAAAAAATAATAATAATAATGTAGGTAGGAGTGTGGATGACAATGGGGATAGCAAGCCAAAGAGCAGGGAGGGGAAGGTAGAAACAAAAAGGGGGGGAGAGGGAAGGGAGGTAGCAAAGAGGTGGATGAATGCCCCCCAAAAGTATTGCCTTTGTGCACGTACGCTCTCCCAAGCTCAGCACTTGGGGAGACAAACAAAACTGACTTTGAAGTGCACTCAGCAGAAGTCAATGCACACACACAGCCACACACAGCCACACACAGCCACACACAAATAGCCCCGATCCACGCTTGCAAAATGATGCAGGACACCCTGCGCTCAGGCTTGGAGAGTTGGTGATGTCACCGCGCTCAGCGGCAGCGTGTACGCAGCCTAATTTTGCAAGCGCGAGCTGTTGAAATATGTAAGTATTTATAGACATATTTGGATTTATATTGTATACCGTTTAATAAAGGTTTTTTTTTTTTTTTTCATGTGATTTTGATTACGTCAGGCAGGGGGGGCCCGAGAAATTTTATGGATGAAAAGGGGGGCTCGGCATAAAAAGTTTGCTCACCCCTGCACTAAGCTGCGCTTTCAGCTCATAGACCTCACATTATAAACGTGTAATTATAGTCTCACCTTAATGTAGTGTAAAAGAAAATGATGTACAGATTTGGTCGCATCTATTAACGCAGGTTAACGGTGGCAGAACGTTAACGCAGCTCTATTTAAACAAATGGCACAGCGCTATATTTCTTAAATGGGTGCAATTTATTGCATTATTTGTGTAATCTTATCAGGTGGTACAGGCATACCCCGCATTCACGTACACAATGGGACCGGAGCATGTATGTAAAGTGAAAATGTACTTAAAGTGAAGCACTCCCTTTTCCCCACTTATCGATGCATGTACTGTACTGCAATCCTCATATACGAGCATAACTGGTGTAAATAACACATGTGTAGCAGTCTCTATAGTCTCCCCGCTTGCGCACAGCTTTGGTACAGGTAGGGAGCCGGTATTGCTGTTCAGGACGTGCTGACAGGCGCATGCGCGAGCTGCCGTTTGCCTATTGGGTGATATGTCCTTACTCGCGAGTGTACTTAAAGTGAGTGTCCTTAAACCGGGGTATACTTGTACAGGAAATCCTAAAGTTGATGTCCCTGGGGCAGCTGAGGGATTTTCACCCATTCAGTCCTGGAGGGTCCTGCGCCCCCCTCCTGCATTTCCTAATCATGTGTTCGCTCCTTAGGCCTCGGATATTTTATTTATTTATAAAATGTTTTACCAGGAAGGAAGCAATACTTGAAAATGAGAGGTAACTCTCAATGTATGTCCTGGGCACAGAGTTATGATGACAGATACATGGTTACAAATCCATAGTTACATTAAGTGAACATGGTATACATTATATACAAGACATTGCATGCACAGTTAGAGATAATATATATTATAGGCGCATGTAACCGTTACAGACCAGATTAAAATGTGAGACAGCTTTAGTTTTGAAAGCACTTAGACTGGTAGCATCTGCAAGAGTCTCTGGTAGGTTGTTCCAGTTTTGGGGTGCATGGTAAGGCCGTGATTATACCCGAAGCGGCGGAGCGCAGAACGTTGTGCGCCACCAAAACAAATAAAAGTTTTCCTATGAGCGCACACTAAGAATGGGTGACCAACGAGGCGGCCAAGTGCGCAAATTTTCGAACAGATCCAAGAATTTTTTTTTTTTTTCAACTTTTTATTTTCATTGTTTTCCAAGCATACAGCGGTGTAAATACATTTTTTGGCCAATATTAGCTGAGGTTGCCACATAACTTGCTGATTCTCTTACACATAACACGTTGACTCGGGGGGGAAAGGGTTGCGCCACATCGGGGAAGACACATGTGGGAAATGGGGGGGGGGGAAGGGGTAACACAAAGGGGGGGGGCAGAGGTGGGGTAGGGGGGGATGGGGAGGGGGTGTTGACCCGTATTCCACAGCTTCTTGTAACTCCTCGAAACTCTCGGCTCACGCCGTGCAACCCAGTGTTGGGCTGTTCTTGCCACGTCCCCTCTCTGGTCTGTGTCTGGGGCTCGTACTCCCCCTGTTACCGTCCGGAACACGTCGAAGGAGAACTCACCTTCCATTATTACAGCCAAATGGTGGCATTGCTCACCCCTGTGATGTCAGTCTGTACCAACCAGGGGAACCAGACTTTTTGGAAATTTGCGCCAGTGTCGTTGACCAAACTAGTCAACTTTTCCATCTGGCAAACAAACCAAATTCTATTCCGAATCTTTTCTAACGATGGAGTTGTATTTTGCTTCCACAATGCTGCTGTCTCACACCTCACCGCCGTCGCAAAATGAGCGATCAATTTGTTCCCCGCTCTTGACAGGCCCTTTAGTGGCCGATTCAGGAGAAATAGCCAGGGGTCTAGAGGAATTTCAAGGCCCAAGATCCTCTCCAGCCAATTCTGAATCTGTTCCCATATTGGGCGCAGTCGAGGGCAAGACCACAGCATGTGCAGCAGGTCTCCGGGCTCTCCACATTGTCTAGGGCACAAGGGGGAGTAACCCGCGACAAATTTTGATAATCTAACTGGGGTGAGATACCACCTCATTAACACCTTATATGAGTTCTCCTTCAATGTCGTGCAAATCGATGTTTTTGCTGTCGCCTCGAGTATGTCTGTCCAGTCTTCGTCCTCTAAAGTCTCCCCTAAGTCCCTCTCCCAGTGGGTCATGTAGTCAAGACGTGTGTTGGGGCCGGTCCCAGGATCGACTACCTCTCTGTACAACCTAGATGTAAGTCCCGAGATGTTGTGCCCTCGTGCACAGAGCGATTCAAAATTTGTCACTTTAGGACGGTTCTTGTATTTGGTGTAAAATGCCCGGATCTGGAGGTATCTAAAAAATTCTGTGTTGGGGATGCCTTTGTCAGCCTGAATTTGCGTGAATGTTTGAATAGTGCTCATGCCCTCCAGATCCCTCAACCTCCCGTAACCCTTCTGCTTCCAAACCATAAAGTGTCCCTCGTCCAGCCCTGGAGCAAAATCTGGGTTGCCGAATAGTGGTGTCATCAAGGAGTACTTCTTAGTTAAGGCGCATTTGAATTTAGTATCTTCCCAAATCGAGAGTGAGTTAGTTATTGAGGATAGCGGTCTCGAGATTTTCTTTAACCTAAATTTTGGGTACCAAATCAGATTCTGAATGTCCAATGGGGCACACAGCTCGCTCTCCAGTTTCACCCATCTACGGCGCTCCGGATCTACGTGCCATTGGATAATTTGGCTCAATTGTGCCGCTTTGTAATATGAGAACAAGCAAGGTACCGCCAATCCGCCTGCTGTTTTGGGTTTAGTCAGTGTTTTTGCTGGAATCCTAGCTTTCTTATTGTGCCAAATGAATTTAAAGATCTGAGCCTGCAAGTCACTTATCTCCGCTCTATCTATGGGTATGGGGAGTGTCTGGAAAAGGTATAAGAGCCTGGGCAAAAGGTTCATCTTCACGCTATAAATTCTTCCAATCCATGAGATCCCGAATGTCGCCCATTCCTTCAGCTCTCTTCTCAAAGATTGCAAGAGTTTGGGATAATTTGCTTTATATAGTGATTTGACCTCCTTCGTGAGATTAACTCCCAGGTATTTAATCATTTTGGGTTGCCAATTCAGATTGAAGTTAATCTCTACTAGTTTTTCGGTAGTTTTGGGGAGGTTTAGGCTTAGCGCCTCTGATTTTGATTGGTTGATTTTAAACCCCGAAACTGAGTTGAATTTGTCCAGGAGGTCAAAGAGGTTGGGTAGGGAGACTAGGGGCTTTGACAGTGTCAGGATAACATCATCGGCGTATAACGCGGTTTTGTACTCCTGAGACTGAATGTGGATTCCCGTGATGTCTTTATTGCTGCGAATGTGATTTGCAAGTGGTTCCATGCATAGGGCGAACAACAGTGGCGAGAGTGGGCAGCCCTGTCTTGTACCACTTTTAATGTGCAGCGAGTCTGACGGGTACCCTTGATGGATTACCCGCGCTGTTGGATTTGTGTACAGCGCTTTGATTGCCCGTATTACCGTTTCCCCCATTCCAAATGCTGCAAGCGTGGCATCCAGGTATGGCCAGTCGATTCTGTCAAAGGCTTTTTCCGCGTCTAAGCTTACAATCATCCCCGGGATCTTGTTGGCATTTATGTAATCTATAGTATCAATTATCCTTCTAGTATTATCGGCCGCTTGCCTACCTGCGATGAAGCCAACCTGATCTGGGTGAATCAGCCTAGGCAGAATCGAACTCAATCTATTGGCCAGTAATTTGGAGTAAATTTTAATATCTGAGTTAATTAAAGATATTGGCCGATAGCTTGGACAATTGGTGGGATCTTTGCCCTGTTTATGGATCACTGAGATGGACGCTTGCAACATCATGTCTGAGAAGGAGCCCCCTGTCAAAATATGGTTGAACATCCTCAGCAAATGCGGGGACAGGATTCCTATGTATTTTTTATAATACAGGTTAGAGAATCCATCTGGGCCTGGAGCTTTAGCAGGTTTAAGATTAACAACTACCTCTTTTAGTTCCTCCGCTGTGAACTCCTTACCTAGGAACTCCCGCTCCAACCTTGTCAGTTTTGGTAGGTTTGCTTTGGCTATAAATTCGCCTAAAGCCTTATTTGTTTTAGCGTTATGCCGAACCTTCTGGCCATCGTATAGCTTTGCATAGTATGCTCTAAACTCCTCGACTATGTGTTTGGGATTGGCTGTTATCTCTCCCGTTCTAGTCTTAATCGCATGGATTGTGTAGTTGTGTTGTTTATTGCGAATTTTCCTCGCTAGCATGGTATCCGGCTTGTTCGATTTTTCAAAAAATTTCCTCTTTGTCCAACTCAGTTCTTTCTCAGCCTGGGAAGTGAGGAGGATGTTAAGCTCTATTCTAACGTCCTTCAACTCCTTCAATGTATCTGCGTTCCCGGATTGGATATGTTGTATAGAGAGCTCATGGAGCCTCTCCCGTAATAATTTTGTTTTGGCTTCCCTCACTTTTTCTTACCCGCTGCTATGCTTATCAGGACCCCTCGCATAGTAGCCTTGTGAGCCTCCCACAAGGTGACGTGAGATTCCACACTGCCGGAGTTAGCTTTAAAGAATTGTGAGATCTCGGTTTTAATTCGTTGAGCGGTCTCTGGGATCTTTAATAAAGACTCATTTAGTTTCCAGTTTGCTCCCGGGCTGATCAGCTTAATCTGGGAGCACCTCAGCTCAATCGGTGCATGATCAGACCATGAAATATCATGTATCCCTGAGTAGGTGATCTGAGGGACCAGTCTAGCCGACACCAAAAAATAGTCGATCCTGCTGTAGCTGTCGTGTGGGTTTGAGTAGAATGTGTAACTCCGCTCCCCAGGGTGTTGTTCCCTCCAAATATCCACCAGCTGATTCTCTCTGATCCCCTGTCGGAGAGCTGTGACCCCGTCCACTCTGTCCCTATGTTTCGTCTGTGTTCTGTCCATATCTGGGTCCAACCGTTTATTAAGGTCCCCCGCGAGTACTATACTGCCCTCTGCGACCCTGCTTAGGATGGCGAAAAAGGATCTAGAGAACTGCGGGTCATTCTCGCACGGGGCATAGATTGAGGCCAATGTCAGTTTACAGTTTTGTGTCGTCCCTATCAGAATCAGATACCTGCCTCCCACATCCCTTTTAATCTTCTCTATTTTGAATGGGAAGTTATTGTGTAGGAGTATAGCCACCCCCTTCCTTTTTTCTCTTGCTGAGGCTAAGTAAAACTGTCGGTATTGGGCATCTAAATATTTGGGGTTATGTCTGGCCCGGAAGTGTGTATCCTGTAGGAACAAAACATCTATTTTCTTTTTCTTATATTCAGAAAAGGCAACCCTCCGCTTCTGCGGACTATTAAAGCCTTTCACATTTTGGGATAACCAGGTTACAGACATTGGGGAGTGTGTATAGATCTGCTTACCCTATTCTGTGCCCTCATACGGGTGATTTTGCCGGACGATGGCTGAGATTCCCTTAGACAGCGTGACTCCGAATGCTCCTGCAGTCGCTCCATGTGGGGGGTCGGGATAGGGGGGAGGGGGATACGCACAAAAACAGACAGGGGAGACAACACAACATGTGGTATAGACAGCATCACAATAGACAACAATATAAACTGTTCTGAGCTTATGCCAGCCCTTGCTGGTTTGAGCTCATGTGCCCGGGGACCCCGTGGTCTTGCGTCCACCTCACCGTTCATCACTGCAAGGCTCCAGTTCTGGAGACAGTCCACATTCCCCGGGTCTTGCCCACCTGACCCCAATGTATCCAGGTCAGTGTGGTTGAGGCCCATGCCTACTACCAGGAGAGCGGAGCTACCTCCTACCCCCCCGCGCTGTGGAGCATTATCTGATGTGTCACTAAATACCCACATAAAGTATACCATTAAGTAACTCTACCACCCAGCATTCCTGGGAAACCCAACTTGTTTCGAAATACCTATTTCACCAGAACAGAGAGAGTAGAGAGAGGCTATGAAAAGGAAAGGACAACTGGAGAGGGAGTAAGCCTGTCAACATACCTCCAATGGGAGGCTACAGTGCTTTGTTCAGAGGCAGGAGGATCATAACATCTCTAAACGTTACGGATACCCACCATCCAGACTTATTTCCCCCATGAGCTACTTAGGCCCTAAAAAACAAAAAAAAAAAAAAAACCCTGACTAATCTGTAACTGATGCCAAGCTCTGTGACTATCTATAAATAAGATTTATATTTATAAGTCAGTTTGTAACATATTTTACTAAGAATATATTTAAAACTCTTCAATAAAATGTATCTATTTTTAATTGAACTCTTTATTTACTAAAGAAATTATTTACAAATGCCAAGGGTTATTGAAATTCTGCAAATTAACTTTAGATTACCCTCTTGATGATGAGAGAGAGAGAGAGAGAGAGAGAGAGAGAGAGAGAGAGAGAGAGAGAGAGAGAGAGAAGTAAGTCAGACCCCACATATGAGAGAGAAACAGATAAATATTTAACTACAGTAGAGGCAGCGATTATTCTAACAAAAACCAGTGGCAATTCCCCAAAAGACCCAGGTACATTCTGAATACATTTCCTTAAACTAGCCCCAGCATTTTTGCATTGATTAATGGCCTATCAGATTAACAGCGGGGGTCCCTGGCAGTCCCATTCAAACTGAACTGGAATGCCAGGGATCCCTGCTGTGTTAATCCTATGGGTCGTTAGTCAATGAAGAAATGCCTTAAACTTGCCTCAAACTAGCCCAGAACATACCCAGCACATACCCTGAATGTAACCCGGCTAGTTTAAGGCAAATGTTAGAATAAGCGTTGCCTCTACTGTATATGCTTTGTCATGTTGGATGTTGTATGTATGTATGTACTGTATGTCTTTATTTATATAGCGCCATTTATGTAGAAAGCGCTTCACCGCAGTAATACACGTGACAATCATATAAATAATACAAATAACAGATCATGGGAATAAGTGCTTCAAACATAGGGTGACCAGATTTTGAAAATGAAAAACCGGGACACATTTTTTTTTTTACATAACAGTTTATTTATTGTAGTACACTTATACTTTACTACCATTAGTCCTTGTTACGTGCGTGTGTGCGCGTGCGTCGGATGACCTCACTAATCGAAAAAAAAAAAAACCCAGATGTGAATGAATCTGAACCCCTTAACCAGTGTCAGGATGCCCCCTCTTCACAATTTCTAAAGCAGCAATGCCGCCTGGGATCTTACCTGATCCGCAGTCCCTCAAGGTATTATACTGGAGGGGAGGTGTTCCCTACTTTCTTCCGATGTCTCCCGCATGAAACTTGAGTCAGATCTGGAAGAAAGAAGTGTAGGTTACTTCAATGTTGGTATACGGCAGTTAAGATAAGACATAGAGGGTGAGGGAGACGGAGAGAGAGGGAGACAGGGAGGGAGACGGAGAGAGAGGGAGACAGGGAGGGAGACGGAGAGAGAGGGAGACAGGGAGGGAGACGGAGAGAGAGGGAGACAGGGAGGGAGAGAGAGAGAGAGAGAGACAGGGGGAGAGAGAGAGAGAGACAGGGGGAGAGAGAGAGAGAGAGGGAGACAGGGGGAGAGAGAGAGAGGGAGACAGGGGGAGAGAGAGAGGGAGACAGGGGGAGAGAGAGGGAGACAGGGGGAGAGAGAGGGAGACGGGGAGAGAGAGAGGGAGACAGGGGGAGAGAGGGAGACAGGGGGAGAGAGAGGGAGACAGGGGGAGAGAGAGGGACACAGGGGGAGAGAGAGGGAGACAGGGGGGGAGAGAGGGAGACAGGGGTAGAGAGGGAGACAGGGGGATAGAGGGAGACAGGGGGAGAGAGGGAGACAGGGGGAGAGAGGGAGACAGGGGGAGAGAGGGAGACAGGGGGAGAGGGAGACAGGGGGAGAGAGAGAGACAGGGAGGGAGGGAGAGACAGGGAGGGAGGGAGAGACAGGGAGGGAGAGTGAGACAGGGAGGGAGGGAGGGAGAGACAGGGAGGGAGAGACAGGGAGGGAGGGAGACAGGGAGGGAGGGAGACAGGTAGGGAGACAGGGTTTAGGGAGGGAGACAGGGAGACGGGGGAGAAAAGGGAGACGGGGGAGAGAGGGAGACGGGGGAGAGAGGGAGACGGGGGAGAGAGGGAGACGGGGGAGAGAGGGAGACGGGGGAGAGAGGGAGACGGGGGAGAGAGGGAGACGGGGGGAGATGGAGACAGGGGGAGAGGGGGAGAGAGAGAGGGAGCGAGAGAGGGAGAGGGGGAGCGAGAGAGAGGGAGACAGAGGGGGAGCGAGAGAGAGGGAGACAGAGGGGGAGCGAGAGAGAGGGAGACAGAGGGGGAGCGAGAGAGAGGGAGACAGAGGGGGAGCGAGAGAGAGGGAGACAGAGGGGGAGCGAGAGAGAGGGAGACAGAGGGGGAGCGAGAGAGAGGGAGACAGAGGGGGAGCGAGAGAGAGGGAGACAGAGGGGGATTGTCGTTGCATTGGAGGACAAAGCGACATTGAATTGTAGAGGGTATCAAGGTTGCTAAGGTGGGTTTGGGGTGCTGTGCCATATACTACAGTATGTCCCCATAGTCGATAATTTGCATTGGCTTCTGCTGTGTGATATAGTGCGTGTGCGACAGAGCACATAGCGTTGTGCGCGCCTGTCGCCTGAGCGATCTGTGGACTTTAGATCGCTCGTGACGGGGAGGCGTGGCCGTGACATCACTAGGCCTTCCCTAATGTCTCTCACGGGAGACCAGGAGATTTTACACTTATTTGTACCGGGATCATTCGCTAGGCAAACAAGGTGGTAAGAACAAAATGCAGTTTATTCGGGTAAACCCGCGTACAACACAATGAATACACAAAATACAGCTAAAAGCACACTTGCTGGGGGTGAAATCTAGGCTCTACTAGGTGCAGGGCGAATGCTTCGGTACGCTTAACCTGACCGGGATATACACCCGGGCTTTCTGGTCCTCTTTTTGGCTTCAGTTCCTAGCCGCGACCGCTACGTTCCAAATGAGAACTTGAACTTCACGTCTGACTTAGTCTCTGCAGGGCAGACTTTTCCTAGCTTCAAAACGAAGCCGGTTGCTCTGGTATTCGTGACAGCAACTTTGAAAAGTCCGCCCTAGCTTCATCGACACAAGTCACTAGATCGTCTGGTTCTCTGACTGGGGTTTTCTCCTTACATACTCTCCACTGTTCTATGTTCAGCATGGAGGAAGGAGCGACCAATTGGAGCATGGGAAACCCTGCCGCCAACTGATAAGAATAGGGGCTCGTCCTTTGACTGACGCCAGAGGAGGGGACGGGCTAAGCCGGCTTGGGATGACCCGTGGGCGGGACATACGGATTGACCAATGGGAAAACGCGCCGACATTTTGCTGCTTCCCCTAGTCAACCCATTGTCACCTACTGGGCAGACTCCACTGAGTCTGGCAGATCAGAGTGTCCTCCCCGCAGGGGGTCTCTGTTCTCCGGACCCAGTACTAAGCCCTGCCCTGGCCACTTCACACCCCGACACCTCTCAACATCCCTTCTCCTCTCCGATGTCTATGCAGACTTCCCGGCACCTATATGGATGCCTGAGCTGGCTGAATAGACATTTATAGTAAAAGCACATGTAACGGTATTTCTGGCCCGGCCTGACTCACCCAATCTCACATTGGCCCCTGTGGTCTAACCGGTCCCCATTACAGTGTGATAGTGTCTGGTGGTGCACCTGTTGGCAACAGGACTCCTGAGTCTCCCGCATGATGGTGTGTGGGGAGGACCCGTCCAGACAGGCAGCTGAGGTAGTGTGCGGAGTCCTACCTAGTTCCAGTGCAGCGCCTCCACCTCATCAGGGTCCCTTCGGTCACTTGAGGATGGTCCTGACGAGGAACTCCTCTGTGGTGCTCCTCTCTGTACATTCACTCCACACATGTACACGAGAGGGTTTGTGATTAAGAGCATCTTTATTGGTTGAGGTGGGCTAACTGCCCCTCGCAGTAGTTTCTCTAGCCACTCATTGTCCCTCAGTGCTTCCCTTTGAAAGGTGTAATTCTCCTTTAATAGGGATTCCCAATCCCAGCCGGGATGTCTTTACCCTGTGCCAGGTCCCTGGACACAGTCTTCCTGTTCAGCTACTATAACATAACTCTCGCAGACTATTCAGAACTCCTACAGAACTCAGGACTCAGATAGAACTAACTATTAGACACAGTGCTGTGCCTTATGTACACTCTGGAAGCTGACACACCTCTGACATCACTAACCATGGAATCAGAGCATGTGACCACTCCCATCCATACACAGGGCACCCCACCAGGGTGTGAGGGCAAACCTCCATAATTACTGCTGGCATGCCCACAACTTACCAGGCCTTACTGTCAGCAGGAGAGATGACTGTAGCCATTTTAAATGACCGCTACATTCTCCCCCTGGTGAATCCCATCGTCCTCGCTGGGACCTAAATTTAAATGCCTTCTTCCAGGAAGCACTGTAACACATAACACATAATTGTTAACCTCACAGATTGTCCATTATACAAAAAAAAATGACCACAGTGACATCTCGCCAAGCCCGCCCCGACCAGCAGCCACGAGCCCGCAAAATGCCTTAGTACCCCCTAATAATAGTGGCTCGGGTCAGGTTTCTTAACCTCTCTACCACCCATGTCCAGGACCGTGACATGATAGTGCCTAGGCAGTCCCCTCTCGGGCCTATAGGTCACCCTGTGTTTGTGTATATTCCTCCCTATACTCCACACTCGCATCAGGTGATCTATTCTGTCCTCTGCCCTCCTTCCAGTAACGTCACTCCCCTTATTGACTAGGTACATCTCGATGGTTTCCCTAAGCCACCTTTCCCTGTTCTCTTCTATCTCCTCCATGAGGGGTTCAGGGACATAAGGGTACTCCAACCCGTGGGAAGACTTGTATCGAGCCATTATTGCCCGTTCCGCTCTACTGATCCTAATTAGGTCAGCCCTACCTGCCCTCCCAGGTAGCACCCATGACAGGGGTTCGTCAGGATCCACAGGGTCTGACAGTGTATCGGGACCCATGGGCTCTATCTCCCTGTGCTCAATCTTATACCACCGTTCCTGCAGCTCTCTGTCTCGCTGTTCAGGGGTGAATTCTCCCTTGGCCCACCAAAAGTCAACTACATCCTCCCTTCTAATAAGGAATCGCGTACGATCCATCCAGGCCGCATAACCTTCAAAGAGGGGGGCCCACCAACGGTGTTCCTTGAACCTATGTGAATCCCCTGAGTCACTCTCTTCCGCATCCCCCCATGAGAATACCCCCGATGTCCGTGCTGACCGTGGTACGGACCACCGTGATGATCCCAGGGCCTTGTCCTCTGTTTTATTGGTCACAGGAGGCAACCACCGGCCTACCGCGGCCTTGCCTAATTCTCCCCCTCCACGAGAAATGCCCTCCGTAGCGCAACTGCGCTGTCGTTCACCAGTCCGTCTCTCCTCCCCCCCCAAAGGTATGTCCACAAGTTCCAGACTAGGCGGGGACCCCAGGGAACATGTGATGGGGGCAGGGGTTTTACCTAGGGCGTGGGGTTGGGCGTAGGGGCAAGATGGGATACGCCACGGGACTACGACCCGTTCCCGGCTGTCCATGGACTGCTCCAAGGAGGATAGCTCACCCTCATCCGTCTGCGGGTCTCCCATCCAGCTCTTGGGCCCTTGAGGTGATCGGGGACATTCACCCGATCGCCGAAGCGTTGCTGCATCTTTCCCGTCTATTCCGCCGTCGCCACCGGAAATGATGTCCTCACCGAAACCGGAAGCGCCGCCATCTTGGGTGGGACCCCCATGCGGGATCTCTTCCTCGATGACGACATCCGGAAGCTCCGCCGTCGTCTCCACCGGAAGTGGTATCTCCTCCGCACGTGCGTCTTGGGCCTGGCACGGCCTTGTTTCCGCTACACCGTCTACCGGAGCAAGGTAAGTGAGTGGCTTTCTCTTACCATTCCGCAGGGGTGTAGGCGTCTCTCGCCCGTCGCCACCATGTCCTGAGGCGGAGGGACTCCGTCTCTCGGCTCGCCGATCTGCGGGGGACGCCCTGCTTTCCAGGCTGCTACTCACACTACGGGGTGTCGTCCTCCCCGGTTCTGTCCTGGGCCTCGATTTCACCTCCGCTAGCTCGCGGAGATCCTCATCCGAGTATTCTGCCTTCCCCGACTTAGGGGTCACCGATCGGGGCGATAGTCTTTTCTCAGTGCGGTCGGGGAGTGACCCGACCGTCTCGGTTGCTGCTGACCCAGCCGATTTAATCGACTCCAGTCCCCTTTCTCCGGGACTTGCACGATTGATCCACAGTGCACCAGGGGACTCGGCGGAGCGCCTAGCCGTATCCCCAGGGGGGTCAGCAGATTGGATCGGAATGAACGTCGGCATTGGCCATAAGTATAGTGTCCCGCATTGTGGGCAGCGTGCCGCCGTGTTAACAATGCCTTCGGGCAGCCCGCATTGTAGGCAGAGCCCGACCACCGTCTCGGTGTTAGCCACCCTGACTACCAGTACCCCGCCGGGTACCGAGTAGGGCTGGGTGGATACCATAGTTCCCACAGTGGAGGAGCAGGCCATTCTTTTGGTAGGGACCACTTTCAGTATGGGTCTCTCCAGGTCAGTGGTTCCTCGCAACTGACCGGTAGAAGCTTCTGGGCCAGCCACTTCCTGCTTCGGCTCCTCCTTCCGCTGGCATAGCTGGAACCCGCCCCCAGGGGTTGCAATTATGGGCGGATCCCACATGGGAATAGCATGCCCCTTAATTAAGGCCGCGCCTTTCTCAGTCCTGGTGGGCGCAGTCTGCGTTTTCGCGCCAATTTCCTCATCAGAGTGGGATTCTTGGGCCGCGGCTAGTTCCCGCCTTCTCCTGGCAGCTGCTTTTCGTGCAAAATATCCCTCCTTTTTGCACGTTACCTCCGCGGCCGGAACTACTTCTTGTAGTGGCGCCGTCTGGATATCAGTCCCTGGGCCCAGTGGGTGCATTCCCACAGGCCATAATTGAAAGTCACTCCCCCTGGTGGAAATCAGGGGAGGGTCCCATAGACTAAGCGGTTGACTCAGCACAGGGGCCGAGTGAGTCACTGTCCATGAAGGCGCAGTCGTAGCTTTCGCGCCATACCCCCCATCAGGGCGGGGCTCTGCTGTTCGCGCCATTCCCGGCCAGCTTTTTGCAAGTTCTGTATCAGCCATTTTCTCTGCGACTGGCCCATGCGGTCTCCCTAGCAAGCGGGAACCGCCATTTTGGGTGGCTTTTAAGCCCGAAATGTCAGTTTGTTTGCTCTTCTCGCTGGGTTCCCCCCCAGTTATCACAATGTCCTCACACTCTTCAAGGGTGGCCCCTCGGTGTCCCAGACAGGACAAAAACGGGGCAGCCACAGCCTTCGCTCCACTCCAGAGCAGATTAGTTAGAGACAGCTCAGCGACAGTTTGCTCTTCAGTGGGGCGCACGCCATGGGTGCCTTCCCCATCAGCCTCTGGTCGCCATTTTGGGCTCTCCACACCACGCGGATCCTCCATTCCTTGGATTGTCACGCTCTCGTACCAATTATCATACATGGGGCTCCGCTCTGCGGGGCAGCCACCACACCAGTACAATAAAGATTGCTCAGATGCACCACCACATGTGTACCTGATCTAGGCTGGACTCATGTTGCACTACCTCAGGCTAGGCTCACTCTCTCAGTGTCTGCTGTAACTCCTTCCTCCCAGTCTGTGCTCCCTATGGTAAGTGTCTGGAATGGGCTAGAGTACTCTGGCTCTGCCATGCAGTACTTGGGGCGTCTACCTCTCTCGGTCAGCCTAGCGCAGACCCTCTCCAGGATTCCTGACCACGTTAACAGGCTATCCCTTCTGGCGTCCTACCAACTAGCACTACCTCAAAGTGACTCGGTCAGCTATAGCCCGGCTCCAGACCCCTCACTCCTTTCAGGCCCCTAGGTCGTCCCTGCGAACTGACAATACCCTGTCAGCCCCTGACCACCCCTAGGTCGTCCCTACGCAGCACAGAGTGGCAGCAGACGCTCTCCCTGTTTCCCAGTGTGCCTAGCTAGAGCCTGTCCTGTTGACAGATCTGATCTCAGCAGCTCGCCTCCAAATGTAACGGTATTTCTGGCCCGGCCTGACCCACCCAATCTCACATTGGCCCCTGTGGTCTAACCGGTCCCCATTACAGTGTGATAGTGTCTGGTGGTGCACCTGTTGGCAACAGGACTCCTGAGTCTCCCGCATGATGGTGTGTGGGGAGGACCCATCCAGACAGGCAGCTGAGGTAGTGTGCGGAGTCCTACCTAGTTCCAGTGCAGCGCCTCCACCTCATCAGGGTCCCTTCGGTCACTTGGGGATGGTCCTGACGAGGAACTCCTCTGTGGTGCTCCTCTCTGTACATTCACTCCACACATGTACACGAGAGGGTTTGTGATTAAGAGCATCTTTATTGGTTGAGGTGGGCTAACTGCCCCTCGCAGTAGTTTCTCTAGCCACTCATTGTCCCTCAGTGCTTCCCTTTGAAAGGTGTAATTCTCCTTTAATAGGGATTCCCTATCCCAGCCGGGATCTCTTTACCCTGTGCCAGGTCCCTGGACACAGTCTTCCTGTTCAGCTACTATAACATAACTCTCGCAGACTATTCAGAACTCCTACAGAACTCAGGACTCAGATAGAACTAACTATTAGACACAGTGCTGTGCCTTATGTACACTCTGGAAGCTGACACACCTCTGACATCACTAACCATGGAATCAGAGCATGTGACCACTCCCATCCATACACAGGGCACCCCACCAGGGTGTGAGGGCAAACCTCCATAATTACTGCTGGCATGCCCACAACTTACCAGGCCTTACTGTCAGCAGGAGAGATGACTGTAGCCATTTTACATGACCGCTACACACAAATGAAATAAAACATACTTTAATACATAGGATAACTTGGGCAGACTCATAGCTGTAAGGGAAATAGGACTGGGATATCTGGGCTTGAAAATCAGGAGTCACTGGGCAGCCCTGGTGTAATTCAACCCACGTACTGGCAAATCATGCCTGCACGCCAGGGAGAATTAGGAGACTACTGATATCTTTGCCCCCCCAAACTCCTGCAAACAACATGATTGCATTTCTACCCAAATATCTCACCTAAAACTTACATATAGAACGTTTCATGAGTCTTAGGCTTAGGGAACATGAAAAGTGGAAACGAAGCAAAAGGAAAAAGCAGGCACTAATACTCCGGAAAGTAAAAAAAGGTTGAATGAAATCCAGGAGAGCGTGTGCCCATAAAGACTATTTTAATGGAAACCACAAAAAATATACAGCTACATTACGGGGTACACAAACCCCCACCAACGCGGCTCGAATTGCGTTGGTGGGGGTCTGTGTACCCCGTAATGTAGCTGTATTTTTTTTGTGGTTTCCATTAAAATAGTCTTTTTTTATGGGCACACGCTCTCCTGGATTTCATTCAACCTTTTTTTACTTTCCCGAGTATTAGTGTCTGCTTTTTCCTTTTGCTTCGTGTCAAGTCATCCAGAAAAAACAGAAGCACGCCCCCTACTGTGAAAGAAGGAAACTGGACAGCCAAAAGGACATTACCAACTCTAACTGTGAGTTATTTTATCACAAGCACATTCTCCATTCTGACATTATATGCTGGGACACTTTATTGTGTGGCCCCTTACTACAGTGCTCGTGGGGGCCCTAGCCCACTGGTCAGATTACAATGGAGCAGTGATTAATACATGATTGTTCTGTGTCCTATGGATTGGCTATCCCTTATCCATTATCCAGGGGGTTTTCATTTCAGGAATCATTATATACATTTATTGAACGTTACAATTTTTGTACTACATATTTTGAGGCTTTTTTTCAGAGCACCACACATTTTTTCCATTTTTCTATGAAAAGTGGAAAGGCAGGGGACACTTTAACGTTCACATGTTATAATGCCGGGCCCCTGTCTTATGGTGCCAGGTAGCTGCCAGGGGCCCACCGTTCCAGTGGTAACCTTTATTGTATAGCCTGGTTACCCCCTTTATCGTATAGCCTGGCACCCCCTTTGGAGGGAAGTATTATGGGAAATGGGGGGGTCCCAGAGTTGAAATGAATGCGGTTCAGCTTGGGGAGACCCTCTGCTTCAATCCTGTTTTAAAAAAAATTTTTTTTATAAAAAGCGAGTGACTTGCTCCTTCAGAATACTGATTTTCATGTTCGGTTAAAGCCTTACTTCACAAATGTAGTAAAGTGCTTTAAAATTTTTTTTTGATTTCAACCTTCCTCAGCGATCTCATCTGTCTATCTTAACCTTGTGTCGCCCTGCTCCTTACTTCCCTTCTCCTTTCCCACTCAACCTGTCTTCACCAACCTACTAACACTTCTCTACCTCCTTTGATACCTAACCTACCAAGTCCTACTTCACGTCCCCCTTCACTCCACTTCCAGTCACCACTCCCACTATCTAACTTGCACATTTCTATAGCTTTCTGATTTCCTCACTTCTCCACATTTATTCTTCTTTCTTTCTAGCTCCCTACTTCCTCTCCTCCTTGCTCTCCCCTCTACCACTTCCTTACTACTTGCTGCATCCCTACCCCACTTTAAATTCAAGTCTACTTCCTTACTCCTTCTTATAGTATTGTCTCCTTAAATGTCTCCACTTCGGCTTATTTCCTCTCATCTACTTGCTTTTATCCTCTTACTAACTCCCTCTCTATCACTCACCCTGCCCTTACTCGCTTAATGGTTCTGCCGCTACGGCGCTATACTAATTCCCTTCCCGTATGTCTTTCTATTCTTCCCAGACGCAAAATTCAAAAAGCCCGCGTCGGGCCGGTGAGGTGACTAATCCAGGCCTGCGCGGGTCATCCGGCGCATTCTGGACGCCTTGATGGGCTTACGGCTGTCCTTGGTCTTGCTGGTGACGTCATCTGGTCGCGCCGGTGGGAGCTGGTTCCGCGCCACCTCCAAGATGGCGCCGCTCCTTCCGGGGCACAGCTGTGATGCGTATCCGGGGGGCGGCCATTTTGGAAGACGTCTCTCACCAGTGCGGAGGTGCGTGCGCCCGCTCCTGTTTCCCGCTCACCGCTCTCTTCCTGCTCCTGCGGTTCACTGTGGATTCCCGCCTTCTAGAGCTGCTTCGCCATCTTGTGTCGGGGGCCGCCATCATCAGAAAGGTAGGCCGCAAATTTTCTCACCAGGGATTCAGTTTCAGCGCAGGTTGCTTGATCACTGGACATCTGTAGTTGGGGTGTCGGGGATCACCGCTCTTTCACTCGGGGGTGAGTTTCTTTATTTGGTGACAGCTTCACCGTGGCCGGGGACCAGACCTCAAGTAGGGGGACGAGAACTGGAGGAGAAGCAAAGAAACACAGGTTGCTGAGGCCATGACACCGAGGGATTAGCCTGATACACTACAGGGGTGAACAAAGCCGGGACAGACTCTGGTTATGCATAGTATATGTTAGGTTTTATTCATTCAAGCTCAGGAAGAGCGAGGCAGGAGTGGGGGGGAGTGACCTGCTTCAAAAATCCGCATGGGCCACGCACTAGGGGGGAGGAGGGTGGATCTCCTGGGCCCTAGTGAAGTCCTTTGGGACTGGACGCGGTGGGTGAGTGAACTTCATCCCACGTTTCCTCCGGGCGGTTGGAGAGGAGTCCAGCTTCCCAAAGGCGGTGATCTCGTCAAGGAGGCGACGTCGCCGAGACGACGAGAATTCTACTGTCTTTTGTCTTGTCTAGTGTTTGTTGTGTCCCCCCAGGTGTACCCTCTTGTGTGCTCCCCCTTGTGTATTGCTGTAGGTGGTGAAGTGAGGTATTGCAGTTCGAGAAGAAGAGGAGGTCGGGATTGTGGTCCAGGTGCATCAATCAAGAACAGATATCGGCAGCAAAGTCATCTCATACTTTTAAATGAGTAAGGAACTCAGGCTAGTATCACATAACATTAAGGGGTTTAACAGCCCGGTTAAACGCAGAATCGCCTTCCGAGATTATAAGCGTAAAGGGGCAGAAATTCTGTTTCTGCAAGAAACACACTTCTCTCAAGACAACTACCCCAAATTCCTGGATAAGGACTACCCGACACACTTTTTGTCTTCCGCGAAAGTCAAAAAAAAAGGGGTGGCCATACTAATTCATAAAAGAATACCGTTCGTACCCGATAGGACTTTCAAAGATAAAGAGGGCAGATTCCTCATAGTAAGAGGTGCAATCCAAGGGTTCCCAATTACTCTAGCAACAATATATGCCCCTAATGAGACGGCCCCCGTTTTTTTCTCTACCTTCTTTGGGAAACTCAACAAAGTGGCCAGAGGTAATATCATTGTCGCTGGAGACTTGAACAGGGCACTACGGGAGGACCTTGACAGATGTTCATCCACTAATATTACACACAGATCTGACATACTAACAATTAAAAAAGGGTTACGTGACTGCCAACTACTCGACATCTGGAGGGAACAACACCAGAGACTGAGAGAATACACCTTCTACTCACACCCACATGACACATATAGCAGGATAGATTACTTCCTTGTATCCAACAGAATGGTCCCTGGGGTCTCTCGCACCGAGATCCATGATATTTCATGGTCAGACCATGCATCTATAGAGCTGCGGTGCACACTAATCCCACTAGACAGACCTAGAGCGAACTGGAAACTAAACGAAATCTTGCTGAAAATCCCAGCCCTACAGGTGGAAATTGGGGAAAAGCTCACACAATACTTCGAGGAGAATGAGGGGAGTGTGGCTACGCACTCCAGACTGTGGGAGGCCCATAAGGCTACCCTCAGGGGGGTCATTATGAATCTGGCCGCTAAACGGAAAAGAGAACGGGAGGGAAAAATGTTGAAGCTAGAGGAACAGCTAGCAGAGCTTTCCTCCCTCCACAAAAAAATAAGAATGCCCACACGTTAACTCAAATACTAGCCACTAAAACTAGTCTTAACCTCCTCCTCTCCGCCCAGGCCGAGAAGGAATTGACCTGGTCCAAGCGGAAATTTTATGAAAAAGCTAACAAGCCTGACACACTACTTGCCAATAAGCTAAAAAAACAAGCTTCCAAACTATCACATTCACGCAATTCGAAACCAAGATGGGGACCTTACCTCCATCCCAGCGAACATAGCAGGGGAATTCAAAAAGTATTACGAAATATTATACAATGGAGATAAGGTAACCCATAATCCGAAAACAAAGGAGGATTTACGGACCTTCTTAATAGAGGCACATTTACCCATTTTGAAGAGATGCGAAAGGGAGGCACTCCAGTCGGACTTCACGATGGAGGAACTCTCTGGGGTCATCAAAGCACTAAAACCGGCTAAAGCCCCAGGGCCAGATGGCTTTTCGAACTTATATTACAATAAATATTTAAAAATTCTAGCCCCCCACATGTTAAAGTTATTCAATGAAATCTTAGCAGGGGCCTCATTCCCAGCACAAATGCTCCAAGCCTCAATATCGGTGATCCATAAACCCGGAAAGGACCCGGCAGACTGTAAGAGCTACCGGCCCATTTCACTGATTAACTTGGACCTCAAAATATACTCTAAACTTATAGCCAACAGGGTGGGTAGTGTTCTTCCCGGGTTAATTCACACGGATCAAGTAGGGTTTATCGGAGGTAGACAAGCGGCAGATAACACCAGGAGAATTATTGACCTAATTGATCTGGCCCAAAAAGAAAAAATTCACTCCATGGTGTTAAGTCTGGACGCTGAAAAAGCCTTCGATAGAATAGATTGGCCCTACCTATCGGAAACACTGAGAGCATTTGGCTTTGAGGGACGCCTCCTGCAGGCCATCCTGGCGTTGTATAAAAACCCAACAGCAAGAGTGAGATATCAAGGTTTCCCCTCAGAACAGTTTGAAATCAAAAGCGGAACACGTCAAGGATGCCCGCTGTCGCCACTACTGTTCGCCTTATGTATAGAGCCTTTGGCGGCACACATCAGAAATAACCCAGATATCTCTGGTATCCCTGTGGGAGACCAAATGCACAAAGCCGCTCTATATGCGGACGATGTCATTCTCACAATAGCCAAATCTCTCACATCTCTCCCAAATGTATTCAACATACTGGGCAAATTTAACCAAATTTCGGGATTTAAGATCAATCAGTCTAAATCAGAAGCCCTCAATATTAATCTACCAAAAGAAGTTGAAAAACTGATTGACCTCAATTTTCAGTTCAAATGGCAACCCTCCGCTATCAAATATTTAGGGGTTTATCTCACAAGGGAGTACAAAACTTTATATAAAGCAAATTTCCCCAAGATCATAAAGACGCTGGGGGAGGATCTCCGAACCTGGATGAAGGGGAGCATCTCATGGATTGGGAGGATACATAGCGTGAAAATGAATCTCCTCCCAAAGATGCTATATCTTTTCCAGAGTCTCCCTATCCCTTTGGTGCAGGCGGACATCTTCTCCCTCCAGTCAAAAATTATAAAATTTATTTGGAACGGGAAAAACCCAAGAATTGCTAAAGGAATATTAAAACGTCCCATTCATCCTGCGGAGGGTGAGCGGTGCCTTGCTTGCAGGCCTACTATAAAGCAGCCCAATTAGGGCAGATTTTCCAATGGCACACAGACCCAAGCCTACGGAGATGGGTTGAGTTGGAGAAGAGATGCTGTGCACCAATTGAAATCCGAAATTTAATCTGGCTACCCAGAGAAGGGGTACGCAAGATGAACAATCCGCTGCAGACCATGGTCAATTCATTATAAGTTTGGGAGGCCACGAAATTCAAATGTAATTTGACTACCAAAACATCATTAATGACACCAATAGTGGGCAACCCAGACTTCGCTCCGGACCTGAATAGCAAAAATTTCTTGATATGGACTCAGAAGGGCTTCTCCCGTCTAAAAGATCTGGAGGGCATAACGACCATACAAACATTTGACCAAATTAAATCCTCTAAGAATATCCCAAACAAATTTTTTAGGTACCTTCAGATCAGAGATTTCTACAATAAAACGCCAATTCGACCGGCGCGAACAAATTTTGAGCAGCTGTGTTCCAGAGATACGGACACAAGGGGACTCACATCTAGAATGTACAGGGAAGTGATCTGCCAGAAGTCGCCCATTGACAATAGACTGAGTTACATGAGACACTGGGAATCAGACCTAGGAGAGACTTTAGAGGACGACGAATGGGACAGAATTATACAGGCGGCGGCGAAAAGCTCAATCTGCACCACATTAAAGGAGAACGCATATAAAGTCCTTATGAGGTGGTATTACACTCCGACGCGCTTAGCGAAATTTGTAAAAGGCTACTCCCCTCTCTGCCCTAAACAGTGTGGGGAAGCAGCTGACCTCCGACATATGTTGTGGTCTTGCACTAAGGGGGCCCCTATTTGGGAACAAATCAGAGATTGGATTCAGCGGATTCTCGATTTGGAGATCCCCCTGGACCCGTGGCTGTTCCTATTGGGCATGCGGATCCAGGGTCTGTCAAATGCGTCGCATAAATTAATCGCGCATTTTGCTACAGCCACAAGATGTGAGATCGCAGCATTATGGAAACAGCAGGAGATACCAATTATCCCTAAGATCAAAAACAGAATTTGGCATGTCTGCCGGATGGAACAATTAACGAGTTTAGTTAATGACTCCGGCACAAATGTTCTAAAGGTCTGGGATCCATGGTTGACCCAGGTAGACATCCCAGGAGTGGACGCCACCTCAATCTTGCACTTATTAAACTAGGTGCGTTCTCCTTTAAGGGCAGATTAGACAACACGACTCAGCGACGCACAGTTAGCAGACCTTCATGTAGTCATAGAATAGGGAAAAACAAATAAAAGAAAGAAACCTCAGAAGAACCTGTCCCAGTTAAAACCCTTAGCTATTGCCTAAAAGGTTGAACAAGAGATATCTAAAAAACTGCACCAGAGCCTGGCAACCTACCACCTCCCTCCCACCCCTAACCTCTTTCCCTGTCCCCTTGTCAAGTTCGTCTGGTCTTGTTTGTAAAGTGTTAAGTGGATGTGTCTTCGAGGCGTCATTACATGTGTTTAACAAAACTGGAAATGTAATAATGGGCTGTGGAACATTGGCTGTATTTGTACTTTCCAATAAAAATTTAAAGTTGAAAAAAAAAAAAAAACATTTTTTTATATTGCATTGAGTAATGGAAACCCAGGACAGTGTTGGTGCTAGCTAGATATAAACACTCCAGACATGTACCAATCTTTAAACCCTTGGGTATTTAATGTTGGTACAGATAAGAAACATGGCTTACTCCAACCCGTTTACCCTGTGGTCAAAATATTAGTACAGCTCAACCCCGTTATAGCGCAATCTGCTATAGCGCGAATCCGCTTTTAATGCTGTCTGAGCGTGGCTCCCGATTTAAAAACATCTCCAAGGTTTTATTTTTATATAATATTCAATGCATTATTGCTAACAGACACACGCTGATACACATATATACACACACCCCTACACCATGCGGGAATTGAACCCATGATCTTTCATATGCTGGTGCAATTCTCTAGCTGCTACACCACAGTATTGGTGTGATGAATCTGACTCTATAAACAAACGTAACATCTACTGCACAGTGCAGTCCATGGGTGATCAGGGTTCAATTCCCGCATGTGTATTATATAAAATGTATTCACTGTTGGGCTGTCATTGATCAGAGAAGGGTCATGTGACCCTCCTGCGCTCAAAAGTCAGTCAAATTGAAAGCTTGGGAGAGCGTATGTAAGCACCTCGGAGCCTGATGAAGTGGAGAGAGCTGCAGATGCCGGGTAAGTCCTCGCAGAACCGTTCTTCCTGATTGCGCCGACCATTTCGCGATCCTGGTTATAACGTGCTCATTATGTGGACCAAGAGCACCGCGTTATAACGGGATTCAGCTGTATTAAGGGTTTCATATTTTTTTTTTTCATTTACAATCCTACTTTACATCCCTATCATTAAAATATATATATATATATATATATATACACACACACACACACACACACACACACACACACACACACACACACACAGTTAGGTCCGGAAATAATTGGACACTGACAGAATTTTCATAATTTTGGCTCTGTACGCCACCACAATGGATTTGAAATGAAACAACTGAGATGCAATAGAAGTGTAGACTTTCAGCTTTAATTCAAGGGGTTGAACAAAAATATCGTATGAAACGTTTAGGAATTGCAACCATTTTCATACACAGTCCCCTTATTTCAGGGGCTCAAATGTAATTGGACAAATTAACACAATCATAAATAAAATGTTAATTTTTAATACTTTGTCGAGAATCCTTTGCAGGCAATGACTGAAGTCTGGAACGCATGGACATCACCAAACGCTGGGTTTCCTCCTTTGTGATGCTTTGCCAGGCCTTTACTGCAGCTGTCTTCAGTTGTTGTTTGTTCGTGAGTCTTTCTGCATTAAGTTTTGTCTTCAGCAAGTGAAATGCATGCTCGATCGGGTTGAGATCAGGTGATTGACTCGGCCATTGCAGAATATTTCACTTCTTTGCCTTAAAAACATCCTGGGTTTCTTTCGCAGTATGTTTTGGGTCATTGTCCATCTGTAAAGTGAAGCGCCGTCCAATCAACTTCACTGAATTTGGCTGAATCTGAGCAGACAATATATCCCTATACACTTCAGAATTCATCCGGCTGCTTCTGTCTTCGTTCACATCATCAAAAACCACTAGTGACCCAGTGCCATTGTAAACCATGCATGCCCATGCCATCACTGCCTCCACCGTGTTTTTCAGATGATGTGGTACACAGCAACTCTCTTTTTTAGATGTCCTCATTACACAGACTAATGGGGAGTTACATACTGATCTTTTTAGAAAGGATACATACAGAAATGCCATTTTAAGGGCAGATAACCATCATCCTCCTTCTCTTATTGATGCATTACCTTTTTCACAGAAAGTCCGGGTCTGCAAAATCACGAGCAGGAAGGATAATATTGAACCAGCTATTGGAGAACTACGTAGTAGATTCCTGGCTAGGGGATATCCTCCTGCTGTGTTAGACCGGGCACTGGATAAAGAGGTAAGTGCTACCAAAAATAAGAAGGAGGACAGGCTTGTATTTACCACTACGTACAGTCATAAGCGAAGCAGAGGAAAAGACCTCCCAGCCCGACGCTACAAGCCTGGTAGACAGCGTGTATCACGCGCAGGTTGTATTAACCCCCAGCACATCGGAGACCAACCATGTAGGAATAAGCACTGTAGCTGTGATGAATCCTTGATCACATTGAACGGGAAAACACTGGACACGATGGGCCCTTGGTCCCTCTAAGGATTCATTTTGCTGGGGGTTAATACAGCATGCGCGTGATACACGCTATCTACCAGGATTGTAACATTGGGCTGGGAGGTCTTTTCCTCTGCTTCGCATATTGCTGGTTTGGCCACGGCTGCTCAGCCTGGAATTAAGACTTTCATTATTGACATTATAAGAAGAGGCTTATACCCCGTGAATATGTATGTAATCACTTAATTGGTGATTTGAGAACTGGAGTGCTATCGTTATTTTTTTTTCTAACCATTTATTTATTTATTTTTTGTGGCATCTATTTATTCACATTTTTTCTTTCTGTGGAACATTTTTTTTTATTTCTCTGGAGTGAGTATTCGTGCTATTCCTATCCTGTGTGTTTTTTATTATGGAAGATTATGTAGAAGTGGAGGATGAGGAAGGGGTTACTGATACCTATGCCTTTAACTGTGGAGACACTCACCGTCAGAGGAGGGCAGAGTCAGTTTTTGATGAAGGTGCTAATTTCATCTGTGAAGAGCCTGCTGACTTAATTACCCACTTCCTTACATTGGAAAAACTGTTATCACAGGACATTAGGTATTGGTGGGACATTACCACTCTTGAGAACTATGCTAGAGTTAAAAGGATTCCGTGAGGCTTACGCTTGAAAAAGGTACCGTCCTTTGGCTTTATTAATAAAGATTTTGAGAATGACTGGAAAGCCATATTAGATCATTGCTCATTTAAGCTAATCAAATTGATCATTAAGTATAAGCTAAATTAAAAAAAAGAAAGTGAGAGCCAATGTGAAAGTCCTACAGGATAAATTGAAAGGTTGCAGAAAAATGGAGAATTTTATTAAATATGACCAAACACTTTTAAGCAACGTGGGTGCTATGGAAAAGTCTCTAATGATTAACAAACAACAAAAGTTTGATAGGGACAAGATAGACTATGAGAAGCAGCAAGTTTATATATGGCAACGCTACACTACAAACGCACAAAAGCCACAACCAAAATCTGGTTCTAAATATCAGAATAATAAAAAACAAGGTGACTCCAAGAACCCGAATAAATCCATCCTAAAACGCCATGGAAACGCTTCCAGTTTTGAGTCAGATGGTTCTGACTATGAGAGTCGTTCACTAGGCGTTTCCTTTTGTGATGATGATGATAATTGGCGAGTTAGATCTACCTCCCCTGAAACCGACTCTTCACAAAAATCTGTTATGATGCCCTCTCGGAAAGAAGATAAACCTTCATACTCCTTGTTTCAAAAGGAGTCAAAAAACGAAAGAGGACAAGGCGATCATCAAAGAAGAGAAGGGGGAGGGGGATCCGGGGGATCGAGCAAAAGAAAGAAATATGCATACTGTAGGAGAAGTTGTGGATAATGTTATCAACATTTCACATAAGACTCTTACAGATGACCAGATTGCGGTTCTAAATAGAGGTTTAAATTTTGCCCCATACCAAGATTTTAATTTATTCAATACCATCATTGATCTCCAAAAATTAATTCGCAAATTGTCTCTTAAAAAATATTTTAATAGAAAAAAGGGACAACAGAGGTTCCACTATATTCCACTGATAGAGGTCTAGCTGAGAATGTTGATGGTATTGATGTTTCAATGGAGAATTTGGATTTGCATTCATTTCGTGAACAATGTGCTTTATCAGATCTTAGAGATCTTTATGATGAACAAAATCAGGATTTGGAGCCTGAGATCCCTTCCTCATTCAGCTTCTTTGGGCAATTACACTTAGGTCTTAAGAAGAAATCAACCTTTTGCCCTCATATTTTTAACAATCATAATATTAAGACCTTTGAGAAGCTGGTTGAGAGGGATCTCAGGTTATTGGCTAGGGGTATTGTACCCCGGGGGGTTCCCTCTTTAAATAAAACGAATCTGTCAGATATTGACTTCCAGGAGATGATTGCCCTCAGGGAAGATAGGTCTATTACAATCAAAAAGGCTGATAAGGGAGGGGCCATTGTGGTGCCCTCTTCTTCAGATTATCAGGCAGAGGCACTTAGATTACTTGAGGATGTTGAATCTTATACAAAATTGACATGATCCCACATGTGAGTTTTTACACCTTTTGAAAGAGATTCTTGAAGAAGGAAAGGCCCTATTTGTACTTAACACAAAGGAATATGAGTTTCTCTACAATGCCTCACCTATTGTGCCCATCTTCCACCATCTCCCAAAGATCCATAAGTCACTTGTCCGCCCTCCTGGGCGGCCCATTGTGGCCAGTATTGGATCTTTGGGAGATGGGTTATCACGCTACATTGATGGTTTTTTACAGCCACTGGTAAAAAATCTGCCTTCTTTTCTGAGAGATTCTATGGATCTTTTATCCGCTATAAAAATGTTATGATAGAAAAAATTAAACTAAACATATACTAAGCGCTTAACCTATTAGCCTAACTTAACAATACACGATAATGATGGATAAGTGCTCTAAATGTTGGAATTCCCTTACAAAGATACAACAATAAACTAGTGAATTCTACAGACTAATATAACAAACTGAGAAGACGGCTGCCTAAGGATTGAAAAACCACAAACCTATCCACAAGGTAAGTACAACAATAGCTTAAAAACAAAAATAAAACAAACAATGAAAGAAAACAGAAATAGTCCTTGGCGCACTATCTGGTATATAAACCTGCAGAAAAATGAAGTCCAAAGATCTTGGTAGTGAGGATTGTTGGTCCGGAATCCAATCGTACTCAAAGTCCTCTGAGGTGGTGGAATCAGATTTGTGCGAATGATGCTTTAATGCATGCCAGACCAATATGATTGGGTTCAAAGCAGGATCTTAATGAATGTTGCAGATGTGTTTTGGGGTCAATGTCTTGGAAGGACTGGTGACCACTCCAGATGTGAAGTATTCAGAAATGTTACGTTCTTCCCTCTGAGCAATAATGACCTTCTGTATGTAGACTCTCTAATATGAGGAAAAAGCCTTAATGGACTGGTCATGCACAGCTGCATCTAAAGACTTAGTAAACAATTATTTGGAAGTCTGACTCCTCCTCCCTGTCAGACTTCCAAATAATTGTTTACTAAGTCTTTAGATGCAGCTGTGCATGACCAGTCCATTAAGGCTTTTTCCTCATATTAGAGAGTCTACATACAGAAGGTCATTATTGCTCAGAGGGAAGAACGTAACATTTCTGAATACTTCACATCTGGAGTGGTCACCAGTCCTTCCAAGACATTGACCCCAAAACACATCTGCAACATTCATTAAGATCCAGCTTTGAACCCAATCATATTGGTCTGGCATGCATTAAAGCATCATTCGCACAAATCTGATTCCACCACCTCAGAGGACTTTGAGTACGATTGGATTCCGGACCAACAATCCTCACTACCAAGATCTTTGGACTTCATTTTTCTGTCAGGTTTATATACCAGATAGTGCGCCAAGGACTATTTCTGTTTTCTTTCGTTATTTATTTTATTTTTGTTTTTAAGATATAAAAAATGTTAGTTGGAAAAAGACTTTTAGATGGGTGACATTGGACGTGATGTCACTTTACTCAATCATAGATCACGAGCAAGGGATTCGAGCAGTGGAATTTTTTCTTGATGCTTCTACATTGTCCATTTCATTACGTGCCTTTCTTTTGGATTCTATTATGTTTCTGCTCACCCATAATTATTTTTCTTTTGATGCACAATTTTATCTTCAGACACGGGGTACTGCTATGGGGACGTCATTTGCCCCCTCTTATGCTAATTTGTTTGTGGGTCTTTGGGAATCCACACACATTTTCGGTGCTGATAATTCTTTTCGTCATCAGATTATTTTCTATAAACGGTATATTGACGATTTGATTATGATTTGGGATGGGGATTTATTATCACTGCATGCCTTTATTCATACACTTAATACTAATTCTTTAAATCTTAAATTTACTTATGAAGAACACATGAATCACATCAATTATTTAGACATTACTTTATTTATTGACACGACAGGCACTATTCAAACGGACATTTTTAGAAAGCCTCATTCACGTAATACTTTATTGGAAGCAGACAGCAGTCATTCTAAATCATTCATTCGAAGTATACCCAAGGCTGAATTCCTTCGACTAAGACGGCTTTGTTCAAATGACGATTTATTTGAGCATCAAGCAGAGGAATTAAAAACTCGATTTGCTCAAAGAAAATATAATCACACTGATATTGAAGCAGCATATCTGTGTGTCAAATCTACAAACAGGATCGATTTGTTATCGAACTCGTCTGTGAAGTTCAAGAAGAAACATGAATTGGATCGAGTGACGTCTGCTCTATTTGTCACCCAGTTTAGTCGCCAGGCTGAACAGATTCGTTCTATCATTTATAAACATTGGGGGACCCTCACTCTTGATAAGGACCTACATAGTTCAGTTAACCAGGGTCCAGCCATTACTTTTAGGAAATCCAAATCCTTATCTGACTATCTTTCTCCAAGATTGTTTGACTCTAAGAAGTCTAACAAATCTGTTTAAAATAAAAGGTTTTTTTAAATGTGGAAAATGTTGCGTTTGCTGCTATGCGAAACCAATTAAGTCTATTAAGACTATTTATTCTAAAAAGAACTATAGGATCCCATCCTTTATTAATTGTGACTCACAATTTGTCATATACTTTCTTACCTGTGGCTGTGGCCAAGGGTACGTGGGCTGCACTATACGCCCTGTTAAAAACAGAATCATGGAGCATATACGTTCCATTAAAAGAAAAGATTTCATGTTACCAGTTTCAAAACATTTTACTGACTGTCCTTCAGGAGGTCTATCAAATGTTCATTTTTCTGCTGTAGAACTGGTGCCCATGCCCATGAGAGGGGGTGATAGATTAAAGCTCCTCAACCAGCGGGAGATGTTTTGGATCCATTCTTTGGATACATTATCCCCTGCAGGAATTAATACAGAATGGGATCTAGAAAAGGTGAAGGGAAACACAAAATGGATGTGCCCCCTAAAAGAATTCACTTAAATGCACACCATAACAGTGTAAAAATTAACTTTTAATAAATTTACTTAAAACATATATTACCAAAGTAATGTGTAATGTGAATTAAAAATATATTAAATCAACGCTATCAGGCAACCTTGTCGTCAGTTATAAGTTCATACTATCCCATTTAACCACTTAATAATGGTGGGATATGGAGGACACAGATTGCTAGGAGTCAGGGTGTTAACCCCTCTGGAGCAACGGTGAGACCCAATAATGGAAGTGTATAGATGTACACAAGTGAGTGGCCAATGGGTTAAATGTCCAGCTACCTTGCTAGATCAGCCAGCACTGCGCACTATAATGGAGACTTTAGTGTGTTAAAATAAGAGTGCTAGAGTGATAAAGCTGGCAAATGCAGTGATAATGGTAGTACATACACTGCTTGTCCGGGATGGGAAGGGAGCGAAGATAGCAGGGATACACCATGAAAAATAAAAAATAAATGCATACAATAGTGTAATAAGTTCTTTTCAATCTGGATAAAACATGTATGTCTTGGCTCTATAGCAATGCCTACTTACAGCAGGTCAAAAGGTAAAAAGCATTGATCTACACAGCAGGTAGAAAGGTGTCAGGATCTTCAGGAACAACAGCCCAGGTTTACAGCATAAGAAATCAGCACCTCAGCTCAGACGTCAGTAGATGTGAGTGGATCAGAGACATGCAAAAGACAAAATGTCCTGGGGGTTTGTGTTTACCTGGACACAGGTGGGCGGTGCTTTTGAGGGTGTAAACCATATAAGAGTTTGATTAAGACCAGTGAAACTACTCTTTGATAAAGCGCACCATGCGAGAGGTTTCTCTTTTTAATTAGTTATGTCCCAATAAATAATTTGTTATTTTTTCTATTAGCCTCCAGTTCTCGTTTTTTCATAGTTGTGATCCAAGTCTTTTCCTTCCTGCTTACTACGTACAGTCAAGCTGGTGGTTTTATTAAATCTACCAGTCTTAAACACTGGCATATTCTGCAAAATGATGATATATTATCTGAAAGTTGCTGTGTACCACCAATGGTGGCATTCAAAAGAGGGAGGAATCTGGCGGATAGCCTGATACATGCAGATAATGAGGGTAACTACAGAACTCCTCATTTTCTGGAGGGTGGCAGACCGGGTAACTTTAGATGCATGAGCTGCTCGGTCTGTAACAGTCTGACTACCGGTAGTCAATTCAGTCACCCCCCAAAGCGGGAGAATCATAAAAATTAAAAATAGACGCCCCACAGCGTGTGCTCCGCTGCTACAGAGACTGGAACAGTGAAAGACATTATTGCTTGGCACGGCGAATTGGCTGTACTGCTGTTCAGCTGAACTGGAGACCTCCTAAGTACTACCTTGAGGCTGAGGGCTGTACTAACAGCTAACCGATTGGAAGACCACCCAGGCCCTACCCCCGAGGCTGAGGGATTGAGAAGGAGAGAGCCACGACATCTCTATTGGCGTCCGTTGGTGCTTGGGTAACATTAACCCTGAAATGATTGTTTTTTCTATCTAAATGTACGCTTAATACTCACCTTTATTTTGTGGTTACTAATATAATTTTTAATGCACTATGAGCGTTGTGCGCTGTGTTTTTTTGTATTTCTGTTTGCTATTAGGGGGTATTTGAGCCATCCCTGGTGCCACAGCTGCAGACGTTCCATATACTCTACGTGTTTAAAGGTCACCTCTTTTTGTACATCACTATATCACCTCACTTTTATTGATTGTAGTAGCGCACTATATCTTTTCACATTTTCTCACTCCAGATAGGGAGACTTTCTTATTGAGACGTGAAGCATTCTGGATACATGCTTTAAATACCAGCAACGGTATGGGTCTTAATGAGCAACAGAATTTAAAATGCTTCCTTAATAGAAGGTAATTTTTTGTCTTTCTACAGGCATATTTGATCTTGCACCATCCATGGACTCTGCACTTACCTATTGGGAAAATTATCCTTTTTGTGTGGTTTTTTTCCCTTCCCTCCCTCCCCCTTCTCTCCCCCCCCCCCCCCCCCCGGCTGTGTGTACCCATTTCTGACTAGGTATACACACTAGTATATTCTAAATACTGATGTACTGCATATTCTTATGTGGCATTTCACGGTAACTTTGCAGGATTATACTGATGTCATCAGCAGTATACAGTCACATGTTTTTAATAGTATATTGCTGTATTAGTTTTGTGCACATATGCTTTATGAATATTTTGGTGTGTGGTTTATTTACACTTTCAGGGTGATTTATAGGAGTGTCACTCCTCCCTGCTCTGACACTGATCCCATGGCGACGGATACATCTTTGTCCAGCCCTGTGAGTACAGTCTTGATTGGTGCACACACCCCCCTTCCCCCCGACGGGCGGGTCACGCTGACGTCATCATGGGGGAGTGTTCAGTCTGGGGAGAGGTGTGGCTGTGGCTGCATTCCTCCAAGACAGCTCTATGCTGTATTGCCAGGGATTTAGACCTAGACGTCTGACGTCACTAGGGGGCGCCATATGGTAGCTCTGACATCACTAGGGGGCGCCATATGGTAGCTCTGACGTCACTAGGGGGCGTCAACATCCTGGTTATGTGGCAGAGCGGGGAGAGTATCAGGGGGGTGGTATATATTGTGACTGTTTTCTTGTGTTTGGTAGCCTTCACCTTGAGAAAGGCAGTATTAGACTGCCGAAACGTTGGACTTTATGGCATATTAAACCTCCTTTGAGTAAGACCGTGTGCCTGCTTCTTCTTCTTTGTCCGGCTACAGGAAGGGTCAGGAGACAGGGAGGACAGAGGCAGGAGAAACCCATCTGACTCCGGCCTTGCCTGTCCCTACGAATACAAACATACAACCCCTCACTGAATAACATAGCCCTAATCCCATGTAATAATCCTGGGTGTAAACAAAATAATGGTTTTATGAATATTGTAATGGTTTATTAGGGACCTAGGAGGTGGCTAGTGGTGCTGTTATGTGTATTTTTGTTTATTGTGGGTAGTGGGGGTGGATGAACGGGGTATTGGCCCCAAGGATGGGTGTTTAGGCCTACCGGGTGGGGGGGGGGTAGCGGGAGGGGTTAAACCCTTCATTACCTTAGCGGTATTAACCACGAAGTTAAAGAAGAGGTTAAGTCATCCTGCAACCCCCTGGCAAGGCCTAAACACCCACCCAGGGCCAAATACCACCTTCACCCACCCCCGCTACCCACAATAAGCCTGGCACGGGTGTATAACCCCTTCATTGCCTTGGCGGTAATGAAGTTGCCTGTAAATGCATTTTTTATGCATCGGATTCATGCCGGGGGTCTCTGGTGCTGATATTAATGGATATCAGCTCTGGGACACATGCATGTTATTTTCATCGCAGCTTCACCCCACCTTCTTGCCAACTTTTGTGGCGGGACAATTTGGAGAAGAAACAGCAATTTTAAAGTGGCGATCAGCCGCAATAAGCTGATCAGGGCTTATAGAATTGAGCGTGTTTGAAAAACTGGCGATCAGTGCTGAAAAGTGGCTTATCACCGCGCGTCTGCCGATTTTATTTATTTATTTATTTTCCGGCAAAAAAACCCCGGTTATTTTTGCTCTAATCGCCAGCTTCTCTGGGCTTTCTGAATCGCTGTAGGGTTTTTTGGCTATAAGCTGGTGATAAGTGGCTTATCGCTGCTTACTGCATGAGGGCCTTAGGGAGGATTTGTTCCTGTAAAGTACACCTAGTTTGGCATAGGATTTGGATGTCAGGGTATCAATGTGCATCCCAAATGTTAAATGGGAGTTGAACTATATGCCCAGATATTTCAAACAAGTAACAGGGGCTAGGATGGTATTAGAGCTGGTTTTTATCTGAAGCTCTGTCATTGGCAGCTTTAGCAATTTAGCTCTGGTCCCAAATACCATTGTTACAGTCTTGTCAGTGTTTAAAATCAGTTTGTTTTGGGAAATCCAGTTTCAAGTCTCAAAAAATCAGATTGAAGTATGTGTTCAAGGTCAGAGAGGCGACTGCTGCGTGCATATAGGATCAGATCCAAGGCCTCTCACAATAACCTGTTAGGAATATTATTTTCTCATCTATCCGACATAAGTATAAAATATACTCTACCAAGACCCCTAATACAGAGTTACCCACCTTATACGGGAGCAGCTGCCAGACGAGTACAGTAAATGTATCTTATTTCTTTTACCACTGGAGGGCAGCGTGGAGTTGCAAGGAGTGGCGCCCGTAAGGACGACGTGCCAGTTAGGCGGAAGGAGACGCGCACACACTTTTATGTGAAACGGATATTTTTGGGGAGGGATTTAGTAGTCTGAGTGAGAAAATTGATATTTTGTCACAATGGAAAAATTAACCATTTAAATATGCACAGATTTTATCCCACGTTTGGAAATTAGGGATGTTGCCTAAAAGTCTGAGAATGCATTAAGTGCCACCCACGGGCTTTAATGAAGCAGCATTTGTGGGATAAAGGGAACAGCATCCTGTATAAAGGTATTTTGGGCTCGATATAAATAATTGAAGCCAAAAACTAATATTAAGTAAATTGAGAATGGAAAAATATTCAGCACAAACGTACAGAATGTGATATTCTGAGAGATCTTACAGATGTTATCAAATCCCACAATGAATATATAGAAAATGTCTGTATAGAACGAGTCAAACAAGAATATGCCAATAAAACGTTTAATTGGGAGATACAGGGGCCACAATTCAGGTCAGTTAGCTGGAAGAAGGGAAGCCGGTCAGCCAGAAGAGCAGGTCCTCCGGTCAGCCAGAAGAGCAGGTCAGCCGGTCAGCTCTGAGATCAGCATTACTTATATCCCCTAAACGTTGTCCCCTGCATGTAATGCGCAGAACAGCCTGCACTGCATATACTGTACATGAGATACTTAACCCTTTCTTTTCGCTCGACTCTAATCTGAATGATTTGCTAATTGGTTTGTAATTAGAGAGATATTTGTAGCAGAATCCCATGTATGTTCTTTTTACCTTTTTAGATACCGTTTTGTGTAATAAAAGATATGAGATCAGAGGGGCTTCCTGTTTGCACTCGTGTTTTGGCAGAAGTGTATATGTGACCCTATAAATCTCCCTCACACCCGGCTTGGCAGCGTGACACTAGTGCAATGACCTGGGGAAGAATCACTGAGCTGTTAGCAATAGATACAACGGATAGAAAAGACACTACACATAGGTTGGATTAAAGAGAGTATTTTATTGAAATAATGAATCTCTTTGCTGGTAGGGGCCTGCAGCACATTGCAGAGCAATATAGTAACACGCAGAGCAATGCACTGCAGGCCCCTCCGGCAGCAAAGGAGTGAAGACCAATGCAGGGTGTATAAAGATCTCACTGATAATTCATGCACAAAGGGCAATTTGTTGCTGTGATCCAGAGGAAGGCGAAACATAACCCCTGCTGTGCAATGGGGGAAAAAAATTCCTTCCTGACCCCATTAAATGGCGATCGGAGGGTCCCTGGATCACTGCGCAGTGAGATCAGATGGAGCAGCACAGATCAGCGTTGTTATACACAGGGGCACACTCAGTATATAGAGATGTGGGTGATGGGGCCCTTGTGCCCCTGTGTATAACTCACCTGCTCCCCCATCCACCTGCATATCTATCCCATTCACCCCTTTTCCTCCCGCATACCTCGCAGGGCCGGCCGGCCATTAGGCGGTCGCCTAGCGCGCAAAGGTCCTAGGGGCGCATTAATAATCATTATTATTTTTTTTCTTATTATTTCTAATTTATTTATCTTTTTTTTAAAATTATTATTCTTTTTTTTTATCCAGTATTTTGGCGCCCTTTTGTTTTTATTTTGCGTCGCGCTGGGGTGCGGTCGCACCCCCTGCAGTCCCGATAGCTACGCCACTGTTTATTTTATTATTTTATTTATCTTGTTATTTTTTATACAACTGGGGCACAAATTTTAAGTTTCGCCTCGGGCGCATGAAACCCGTGCTCCGGCCCTGCTCCTTGTTCTCTCTCACCCTCTCACGCCCAATATCCCTATCTCCCTCTAGTACCTGCCCCTCCCGCAGCCTTCCTGATCTTATCTGCCTCTCCTGCGGTCAAACCAACTTCTCAGGGCCCCTAGAATACCCCTGTATCTACGCCCTGACTCCTCTGCTACCTGCTCCCGGCTTCTTCTCCGCCTAAAAAAGGTGAAGCAGCAGATCTGTCCGCACCTCTCGTATTCTCCTACCTGCTCCTGGGGTCTTCTCCTCCGCCTAAAAAAGGTGAAGCAGCAGATCCGGCCACACCTGTCGTATGCTCCTTGGTCATCGTACACCACGTCTGCCTCCTCGGCCGCCTTGTAGCCCACCTCATTGTTCCACTTGACGCCCGCTTTTTCGTATGCCTCGTCGTCCGCCTCGTAGCCCGCCTCGTCGTCTGGTGGCACAAAGGGCACCACCTTCGTGCGTGTCCTGACCTGCAGGAGACATGAAGTGTTTGTAACCAGGGACAGTGATACTCTGTATCGCAAGAGCTCCTGTGCCACTTATACCCCCTCCGCAATACCACGTTATACCGCCCTCCACAGGGCAAATACCCGTTATACCCACCTCCCCAGGCCCAGTACCCAGTTATACAACCCTCCCAAGGCCCAGTACCCTGTTATACACCCCTCCCAAGGCCCAGTACCCTGTTATACACCCCTCCCCAGGCCCAGTACCCTGTTATACACCCCTCCCCAGGCCCAGTACCCTGTTATACACCCCTCCCAAGGCCCAGTACCCTGTTATACACCCCTCCCCAGGCCCAGTACCTGTTATACCCACCTCACCAGGCCCAGTACCCGTTATACCCACCTCACCAGGCCCAGTACCCATTATGTACCCCTCCCCAGAAGGTCATATTTCTATTTATCAAAAATACATTGAGTAACCTCTGGTTTTCAGGCATGTCCTAGGGGAGTTATCACAGGGACACAGAAACGTCGCTGAGTTTGGTGAGTAACTCCCTTAACCTCTCAGCAGTTGAATTCCCCATTAGGCGCTTAACACGTTAAAAACAAGCGTTGCTATTTCTCTGCATGAAGTTGCAGGTAATTGGAAGAGTTACACAGTGACGGCTATTTCATCACTCACCTTCTTCTCCCGAAACGGTCTTTTCTGTCTTATTTCCGGCTTCACATCGGATATCCATATCCATTCTTGGCCTCTGATCTGTATGCAAGACAATGCTTTAAGACAGGGTTGCGCAACCTTTTTCCCTGCTCCCCCCTCCCCCCTCCCCACCTTGTCTCCGACGTTCTGATGTAACGACGTCATGTGATATCACGTTGCTATGGCAATGCCACATCATGTGACGCCACGTTGCTGTCGCCAGAAGCCGCCGGAGACAAGGAAAGGGAACTTACAGAGGACTTGCGCGCGATTTCCGGCATTTAATTTAAATGCTGTGGGGAAGAGCGAGGGGCCACTGTAAGCGCCGAGCCCCTCCTCCCAAGAAAATGTCGCGCCCCTCGATTTGCACACCCCTGCTTTAAGAGATATTCTGGGACCCTCCAACTCCTCCATCGGACCCTTCCTCATACTCATATTGACTGACCTTGCAGTGCTCTGCCCTGACTTGCACTGACCTGCTATGATGCCTCTCAAAATACCATGCTAACTCATTCTGAACATACATGTGTCCTTTCTACATGTTACTCAGCTTGTATGGGCCACAGACAGCTTTCCCGGGGTCCAGGACTAGTTTCCACCGGGGACCCTCACCCATGGGTCGGCGACCTTGCGAGAACCCACCCCCCCCCCCAACCTGTTTTCTCTTGCACTGCCATAGACTACAACATTTCGGCCTGCTGGTCTTTTTCAGGTAAAGTGGCTAAACCCACTAAATCCAGCAAAGAAAGGCCAGCAGCCAAAACATTGTAGTCTGTGGCACAATAAATTATCTTTTTTTATTCAAATCTGTGTGCCCTTTTCCATCAATCTTATTGTATACATTGGACGAAATGCCGGTCTTCCCTGAGACTAAGGGGCACTGGTAAAAGTATCACTAATTGTTTTTTTTGGTATGCAGCAAATCCCCATCATTTTTGCGTTCTCTTGCTCTGCCCCAATCTGACACACCACCTTGCTCTCTAACCCCCCTCTTACACTCCCCCATCACCCTTTCCTTCCCCAAAGGTTGTCCTTTAATCAGATCTTACCCAAATTGTCTCCATCTCCCTTGGAAATGTTCTGTCTTTAAGCTGTGTGGCTCCTCTTGATCCGAACTTTCTTAGCTGACCCCTTTAGGTTTCGGCTCCGAGGGTCTAAAAAATAAGCGACTCCGAAAAGATGTGAAATATGCACAAGGGTCCTAAAATATTTATCTAATGGGGCTCTGAGGGGGAGACTTAAATACTAGTTAATATAATCTATTTAACTAACAAATATGATCTATTAAACTAAGAAATATAATGTATCAAACTAAATAAATATCTATTAAACTAATAAATAGAATCTATTGTACTAAGAAATATAATCTATTCAACTAAATAAATATAATCTATTTAAAAACAATACAATAAAAAGCTGGAGAAATGATACGTCAACCAAGCCACAGATTTGATGCCAATGAGCGTTGAACTCCTTGCAGATCCACCGTCAGCTGGTTGTGGCAGAAAGTGGTGACATGCAGTAGAACAGAGTGGTTGAGCTGTAACCACGGCAGTCAGGTCAGAAATCAACACAATATTTTTTGAAATTTAGAATGAGAATGTTCAATATGTCACATTCTGGGCTCAGACCCTGAGCCCTGTCACATGTTAGCAGCTTGTGATAATAGAAGATATCCATATACTGGGATGTGATAAGAGACATGAAGGTCATTTTATACTGGGTCCCATAACCTGCTTTATATGAAGTATCATTTTACACTAATTAGTAGAGATGCTACATTTTGAAAAATAGCGCTTTTGGCGACATTGTTCATTTTCTCTACAAATGATAAATGAAAAAGTTGGATAAAACGTTATATGTGTGTGTGCGCGTGCAATATATATATATATATATATATACACATATACATACATACACATATAGTATGTTTATATATATATATCATACTATATGTATATATATTGTCTGTTTTATACACACATACACGTGTGTGTATATGTATGTGTGTGTGTGTGTGTATATATGTGTGTGCGTGTGTATATATATGGTATAACCCAGAGGTGCGCAAAGTGGAGGGCGGGAGATTTTTCGGGGGGGGGGGGAGGCGCACGGGCGGTTGCAGAGGCCCCGCGCACTTCCTCGAGGCATTAAAATTAAATGCCGGGGGATCGCGTGAGGCCTCTGCAATGCTATTACTTACCTTGACTCTGCCGGCGTCACTCGTGTCCATGGCAACGCGGTGTTAAATTACGCCGCGGGGTCATGTGACGTCACCCTCGTCAAATGCCGCTGCCGGTCACGTGACGCCGCATCAAGGTAAAGGAGGGGGTGGGGGCGCGAGCTCCCCTGGTATAACCAATAAATAATATAGCTGATATAGCAATTTGGTTGTGGCTAGAGAAAGATTATAGTGGCAGTGAGAATTAGTGGCCAGAATTAATAACTAAAAAGTAGCTGTAATAAAATAATAATAAACACTATGCCTAAACACAATAACAGTCCAGAAACTTAGCTCTAATAGCTATGTTATAACTCAATCATAAAAGGATCCAATTCGGGCATCCTCTGGAGTCCTGGCAGCTCTCTTCGGGGAAACAACCACCTCCTCGATAGATACCTAAACAAAAAAAAAGAAGAGAAAGCGCCCGCTCCATGTGTAAATTCGGTTTAACAATTTCATTTCCTGGACAAGATAAAAATAACAAACTCACAAACATCCGTTTGGTAAAAGCGTTGTACGAGACAGGCTCGTGCTCCGTGGTAATCCGGTGGTCAATCCGGTGGTCAATCCGCAGCTCCAGACTTTGGACGATGACCGGGAAACTCGATAGGCTGCGCCCCTTGCAGTGTGGTCCTCCGGCAATCTGTAGTATGCAGTTGTGATTCCACTCTGTAATTCCGGTGTCTCGCCTTGTTCGCGTACCAACTTCCCTTCCGGCGTCAAGACGGATAGTGTGGCAATAGCAACGAGAAGAATGTACCTACGTGTTTCTTCAGCACACGGCTGATTTCATCAGAGGATAATGCTACAACTCAGTCGTAATGGTTTTATAGTCCTACAGTCCAATTGGTAATGGCATAATAGATCACATATGTTACTGATTTTAGATAATAATAGATTCTTGTATGACACACACACACAAACACATATACATACATACATATATATATATATATATATATATATATATGTATATATATATACATACACACATATATATATTTACACACACATACATATATTTACACACACACACATATATATATACATATATATATATATATATATATATATATATATATATATATATATATATATATATATATATATATATATATGAAACCAGGTGTCCCACCAAGGAGACAAAAAACAGCACTCAAGGTATATGTGTAGAGGTATAAGTACCGTGTTAGCCGAGCTTCAATAATCATAAAATAATAAAAAAATAATATCATCTATTTATTTTTTGATTTTATATATATATATATATATATATATATATATATATATATATATATATATATATATAGATAGATAACAGCAGGCACTTCAAAGAAATAAGTGCTTGTTCAACAAAAATTACAGGAAACCAGGTGTCCCACCAAGGAGACAAAAAAACAGCACTCAAGGTATATTGCAAAAGTGTATTTGAAAAAAAGCAGGCACATATAAATCCAACGTTTCGGTCCTGTATAGGGCATTCCTCACGCCCCTGAGGAAGGTCCTATACAGGACCGAAACGTTGGATTTATATGTGCCTGCTTTTTTTCAAATACACTTTTGCAATATACCTTGAGTGCTGTTTTTTGTCTCCTTGGTGGGACACCTGGTTTCATATATATATATATATATACAACTGTATGCTCATCTGCATGTCTTAGGCAGGTCTGCAACCCCGCCTTTCCCCATTATCACCCAGCATACAGCACTTCCACTGCAGCAAGGGATTCTGGGAAATGACATGCAAATGAGCACACAGTGTCACTTTTTGCCTCAAAAACCATTTTTAACATGGTTCCCTATAGGCTTAAGCTTGCTGCATGGTCACAGCTTTGAGCACAGCCAGGGTTAAGGTGCATACCCAGAAAACCACCCACAGACAGCTGTTTCGACCTTAATGGGTCTCATCAGTGTGGGGTTGATTTAACTGGGTATGCAAAGAGGCTATGGGATAGGCTATACCATAATACTGAGTTAAGTTATGGTGAGTAAAAAAAGTGACAAAAACCCTCCACAGGAAAGCAAATATGCAAATACAACTGTATGCTCATCTGCATGTCTTAGGCAGGTCTGCAACCCCTCCTTTCCCCATTATCACCAGCATACAGCACTTCCACTGCAGCAAGGGATTCTGGGAAATGACATGCAAAAAAATATATATATATATATATATATATATATATATATATATATATATATATATATATATATATAATCTTCTTCTCTCTGAAGAAGACCGTTTTAGTCGGAACGCGTTGGAGTGAGAGTCTGTGGAGTGGGACCCCTACCCTTTTCCATGACAGGAGGCCTTGGCTATCTGTAAATTGGCCTTTCACACCTACGCTTTAATGGTGATGTATTTACATCTTTAATACTCGAGCATTTATTGCCTCCATTTCTGCAATTACTATTTTACAACAACAGCTATCTCCTTACGTTATGTGCACAAATCTGCAGTGTGTGTAGAGGTATATGTGCATGCTTGGATCAGAGCTGCTTGTGTGGAGAGGTATATGAGCATGCTTGGATCAGAGCTGCTTGTGTGTAGAGGTATATGTGCATGCTTGGATCAGAGCTGCTTGTGTGTAGAGGTATATGTGCATGCTTGGATCAGAGCTGCTTGTGTGGAGAGGTATATGTGCATGCTTGGATCAGAGCTGCTTGTGTGTAGAGGTATATGTGCATGCTTGGATCAGAGCTGCTTGTGTGTAGAGGTATATGTGCATGCTTGGATCAGAGCTGCTTGTGTGTAGAGGTATATGTGCATGCTTGGATCAGAGCTGCTTGTGTGTAGAGGTATATGTGCATGCTTGGATCAGAGCTGCTTGTGTGTAGAGGTATATGTGCATGCTTGGATCAGAGTTGCAGTGTGTGTAGAGGTATATGTGCATGCTTGGATCAGAGCTGCTTGTGTGTAGAGGTATATGTGCATGCTTGGATCAGAGCTGCAGTGTGTGTAGAGGTATATGTGCATGCTTGGATCAGAGCTGCTTGTGTGTAGAGGTATATGTGCATGCTTGGATCAGAGCTGCTTGTGTGTAGAGGTATATGTGCATGCTTGGATCAGAGCTGCTTGTGTGTAGAGGTATATGTGCATGCTTGGATCAGAGCTGCTTGTGTGGAGAGGTATATGTGCATGCTTGGATCAGAGCTGCTTGTGTGTAGAGGTATATGTGCATGCTTGGATCAGAGCTGCTTGTGTGTGTAGAGGTATATGTGCATGCTTGGATCAGAGCTGCTTGTGTGTAGAGGTATATGTGCATGCTTGGATCAGAGCTGCTTGTGCTGGTGATTACTTTTGCTGTTCTTTGCCTCACGGAATACATGTTTGGTAGATGTGAGTCCCCCTCCTCTTTTATCAATTTTTCTGACTTACCTGAGCGGGTGGTAGCGCCGGGGAGGTAAGGGAGCGGCTGGGGTAGGAGGGCCGCGCTTCCCGTCCGGAGCCAGTGCAGGATGGCGCACGTGAGGGGGGGGGGGGGAGGGGGGCGGACAGAGGGTGTGTGTGTGTGTATAGAGCTGCTGTGTTGTGTGTGTGTGTGTGTGTGTGTGTATAGAGCTGCTGTGTTGTGTGTGTGTGTGTATAGAGCTGCTGTGTTGTGTGTGTGTGTGTGTGTATAGAGCTGCTGTGTTGTGTGTGTGTGTGTGTGTGTGTATAGAGCTGCTGTGTTGTGTGTGTGTGTATAGAGCTGCTGTGTTGTGTGTGTGTGTGTGTGTGTATAGAGCTGCTGTGTTGTGTGTGTGTGTGTATAGAGCTGCTGTGTTGTGTGTGTGTGTGTGTGTATAGAGCTGCTGTGTTGTGTGTGTGTGTGTGTGTGTGTGTATAGAGCTGCTGTGTTGTGTGTGTGTGTGTATAGAGCTGCTGTGTTGTGTGTGTGTGTGTGTATAGAGCTGCTGTGTTGTGTGTGTGTGTGTGTGTATAGAGCTGCTGTGTTGTGTGTGTGTGTGTGTGTGTGTATAGAGCTGCTGTGTTGTGTGTGTGTGTGTGTGTGTGTATAGAGCTGCTGTGTTGTGTGTGTGTGTGTGGGCCGTCACTCCGCCTCAGGCCAATGAGAGGTGTGCGGGGGCGGGCGACCCAAGGGACCAATGAGATTTCCCCTAGGGAAACCGGACATCCAGGCAGGCAAACATACAGTGCTTTCACTAATATAGTATAAGATAATCAAAAAATAAATAGACTATACCGTTCTGTGGCTAACGAAATGCTTTTATTTGTGCGAGCTTTCGAGATACGCTGATCTCTTCTTCTGGCGGTGTTACAATGAATGAAGCAAGCAAAGGGTATACTTAAAAACAGTGTCTCTTGGAATGTTATCTGTGCTTGTCTCTTCTCCCCCCCCCCTTGTGTGAATGTGATTTATGGCTAGAGGTGTTAAATGGTTCCTGAAAGTTAGTGATGTAAGAGTGTGTGTGTGTGTGTGTGTGTGTGTGTGTGTGTGTATCTGTGTGAATATAAATGAATGGAGAGCCCACAGTTTATACAGTGCTTTACAAAAGGTGTGTGTGTGGAGTGGGAGTTAATATAAATTGTGTGGGTAGGTGTGGAAATGTGAGAGATTGTAGCAAAACTAAAAGTGTGTGTAGATACTATGTGGTCCCTATTGGTGTATAGGGATGGAAAAACAAGGAGTATTTGTATGTGTAAGAGACAGCTGTGTGTGCATACATATAGCACAGTATGTACAGACATGGCCTTTAGCGCTCATGGGAAGAGAGTTCACTTGTGTCAGTAATGACTCATAAAATTTCGATCTCTGTTTAGGCCACCGCTAAGTGTCCCGAACAGTTGCATATATTTCTATTCGTGCAACCATCTCTATTTCTGTGTTTTAAGATTAACTTTGAGTATGGCAACCCCCAGATCGTCCATCTTATGGACAGAGTCAGAGAAATGTTCGCCGACAGGACTGTCTCTTGTTCCGCGTGTGATGCTGTGCGATGCAGGTTCATTCTCTTGTTTAGCCCCTGCCCCGTCTCACCTATGTAGTAGCAGCCCCCTGGACATTTCATGCACATGATGAGGAACACGACATTGCTGGAGGAACAGGTGAACCTTCCTCTGATTTTGTATTCCCGATTCCTGTGTGGTATTTGTATTGTGTCCGCTGTGTAGAGTATTGCGCAGGTTTTGCATCTTGCGTCCTGGCCTGGCATATATACTGCACCGACACACTTTATTCGAGCAAATACCCGGTATGTACCTGGCAGATACCTGGAATGCACCGCTCCTCACCTCTGACAAGCCCCGTTGCATTTGCCTTCCCAGCCTGGGTTCATGCCTGGCTGACGGGCGGCTGATCTGTTAAATGATAATGATTAGGATTTAATAGGCTGCAATGCTTCGCGTGTCTACCAGATGGCATAAATTCATGAATTGTAATGCAGTATATATATATATATACTGTGCAGTATTGCAGCCAGCGGGAATAAAATGCTTCAATCCCTGCTTGGAAAATACCTCAATGCACTCGGGCAGAAAACAGTCACAAACCTCAATACACCCGGGTTTACCCGAATTCGTGGGACTAGCCAAGCTCGAATAAAGTGTGTCGCCAGTGTATAATTATATATATATATATTCCACAGAAGCAGCCGGCACTCCAGTTGCATGTAGAAAAAATTGGGTGCTTGTCCCATAAAGCAATAATAAACCACACGATTCCGTTTGAAGCACGAGATCAGGAGACAGCACTCTGGTAAGTTTGATCACAAGTTTTTGTACTGAAAAAGACACATAAACCGACGTGTCACGACAGGTCACTCTGCGCGTATTCTGACAGGCCGAGATGGCGTTTGCAGGGAGCTCGGGCGGTGGTAACATCTCTGCGGTGGCGCGGTCCGGATCCCAATACGTTCGCCGCGGAACCCGCTCTGGGCTTCAGTGTAAATCTCCGTCTCCCCCTGTCAGCCTCAGGCAGCTGTTTAGCTATATTTTTAGCCAATCCAGGATTCCTTTATCCCGTTTTATTGAACACTGTCTTCCTTTATATTATTTTATATACCGTTTGTCATGTTGTTTATAGATTTAGTTTCATTTAGTTATATTTGATTATTCATGTGGTTTGTGTTCATTGTAACCGAACCCGGATCTGTGACGCATATGTACTGAGGTGGGGTTGGATCCCCTCGGTTATTTCTTGTTTTATTAATAAATAATTTACTATATTTTAATCTCTGGTGCGCATTGTGTGCATTTTTCTTCTTGTCTGCACAGTGCTTCAGATGCTGCATCTGAAAAAATGCCGGTGGATCGGGATGTGAGGTAGGGAAGTGACGTCCGCGCCGGAACGTTATTGCCACGCCTCCAAATATTCATTGCCACGCCCCCAAATCGCGCCCGCTGCATACCCTGCAAAGCCATTAAAAAGCTAAGGCTTCAGCAAGTGTATTGCAGCGTGTGAGCGCCTTCCCTCCTTCTGAAATACTATAGACCAGGCCTGCACAACTCGTAAAGCGAGAAGGGCCAAAATGCTCCAAGGAAAAAAAATTTGGGCCGCACGGGTAAAATCATCATCATCATCTCTCCTCCAGCACCTCTCATCATCATCCTCATATCTCCCCCAGAACCCCTCACTATCAACCTTTGCGATACTCCCCATCTATCTCTCATACCCCCATCTCTCCCCCTCACCCACACATAATACTCCCTCTCCACAAACACACAATACCCCACTGCACACCACACACATCCCACGCCCCCTGCACCTCACATCCTTCTACCCCCCTGCACCTCACATCACTCTCCCCCCCTGCACCTCACATCACTCTCCCCCCCTGCACCTCACACCACTCTCCCCCCCTGCACCTCCCATCTCTCCCCCCTGCACCTCACATCACTCTGCCCCGCTGCACCTCACATCACTCTTCCCCCCTGCACCTCACATCACTCTTCCCCCCTGCACCTCACATCACTCCCCCCCCTGAACCTCACATCACTCCCCCCCTGAACCTCACACCACTCTCCCCCCCTGCACCTCACATCACTCTCCCCCCCTGCAACTCACATCACTCTCCCCCCCTGCAACTCACATCACTCTCCCCCCTGTACCTCCAATCACCCCCCCTGCACCTCCAATCACCCCCCCTACACCTCCAACAACCCTCCCCTGCACCTCCAATAACCCCCCCTGCACATCCAACAACCCTCCCCTGCACCTCCAAAGACCCCCCCTGCACCTCCAATGACCCCCCCTGCACCTCCAATGACCCCCCCTGCACCTCCAATAACCCCCCCTGCACCTCCAATAACCCCCCGCACCTCCAATGACCCCCACACCTCCAATCACCCCCCCTGCACCTCAATCACCCCCCTGCACCTCCAACCACCCCCCCTGAACCTCCAATCACCCCCCCTGAACCTCCAATGATCCCCCCTGCACCTCCAATGATCCCCCCTGCACCTCCAATCACCCCCCCCCTGCACCTCCAATCACCCCCCCCCCCGCTGCACCTCCAATCACCCCCCCTGCACCTCCAATCACCCCCCTCTGCACCTCCAATCACCCCCCCTGCACCTCCAATCACCCCCCCTGCACCTCCAATCACCCCCCCTGCACCTCCAATCACCCCTGCACCTCACCCCCTACACCTCACCTCCCCTGCACCTCACCTCAATGCACCTCACCTCAATGCACCTCACATCACCCCCGGGACCGCGGGGAATCGCTGCCATTTTTTTTTTTTTAAGGTTTTTTTCTTTAAGTTTTTTTTTTTTAAATCTCATTGCGGGCCGCACAGAGAGGCCGGGCGGGCCGCACAGAGAGGCCGGGCGGGCCGTACAGAGGGGGCCGCACAGAGAGGCGGGGTGGGCCGCACAGAGAGGCGGGGCGGGCCGCACAGAGAGGCGGGGCGGGCCGCACAGAGAGGCGGGGCGGGCCGCACAGAGAGGCCGGGCGGGCCGTACAGAGGGGGCCGCACAGAGAGGCGGGGGGGCCGCACAGAGAGGCGGGGCGGGCCGCACAGAGAGGCCGGGCGGGCCGTACAGAGGGGGCCGCACAGAGAGGCGGGGCGGGCCGCACAGAGAGGCGGGGCGGGCCGCACAGAGAGGCGGGGCGGGCCGCACAGAGAGGCGGGGCGGGCCGCACAGAGAGGCGGGGCGGGCCGCACAGAGAGGCGGGGCGGGCCGCACAGAGAGGCCGGGCGGGCCGCACAGAGAGGCCGGGCGGGCCGCACAGAGAGGCGGGGCGGGCCGCACAGAGAGGCGGGGCGGGCCGCAGAGAGGCCGGGGCGGGCCGCACAGAGAGGCCGGGCGGGCCGCACAGAGAGGCCGGGCGGGCCGCACAGAGAGGCCGGGCGGGCCGCACAGAGAGGGCCGGGCGGGCCGCATGCGGCCCGCGGCCGTTATGTTGTGCAGGCCTGCTATAGACGCAGCCTTATCGACGCTTACTGAATAGGCCACTGTGTCTCTGTCTCTCTCTGTGTCTCTGTGTCTCTCTGTGTCTCAAATCAAAATCAGCTTTGTTGGCATGACAAAAGAACATTTCAGTATTGCCAAAGCGTGAGTAATAGGGGGTGTGGGACAATGATTACACGAATACTAGGGGGGGGGGGTACGGTTAATGGTTATACAGTACATTACTTTGTCTCTCTCTCATTCTCTGTCTCTCTCTCATTCTCTGTCTCTCTCTCATTCTCTGTCTCTCTCTCATTCTCTGTCTCTCTCTCATTCTCTGTCTCTCTCTCATTCTCTGTCTCTCTCTCTCATCCCTGTATGATAGGTATGTTCCAACTCTATTTTTTTGCTCTTCTTTTCCGTTTGAGAGGAGGGAGTCCCTCACCTCTTCAGCCACACACCAGGAACGCTGGATTGCTTTCAGACGCTCGGAGAGGCGGATACAGTCGTGGATTGCAGGCACTGATTTATCTGGTAAGTACCGCAAACATGCTTGAACAAGGGCCGTAGACATTTTTTTTGATGGTTTAGATGATCATTGTCTGTGGTTGTTAGTTATTGGTATTACAGTTTTTTGATGTTGTTACGAATCAAATACATTTTGAAGTAGAAAAAACTAGGGTATGACCCCCAAATATCGAGGCCACTAACCAGGCACTATGGAGTGCGTTTAAAGACAGAAGGTTGGACGCCCATTATTTAGTAATATAGGTATAAATATGAATATGGGGTACCTCCGATACTAACATGGGGAGTGGGGTATTGGAACACCGGTAGAGGTACACGGGGACACCTCCCGGGGGGCGCCCCCTAGTAAATCACAGCCCGGCTACCATAAACCTCACCTGTCTCCCCTGTGTACCGCGTGGAGGTCCCTAGGAAAAGCCGTCCCTGTTTGCAGCTCACAGCTTGATCCGGAGACTCTGCAATGGAGGGATCCCGCTGTGGATGGCGTCTGCGTGCTCCAACCGGATGTGACGTCACAAGTAGAAGAGAAAAAAATGCTCCCGAGGTTCACAGCACCTTCACTCAGCCAACGTATGGTGTAAAAAACTTTATTAGTAACCAGCACAAGTGTGCTGGTTACTAATAAAGTTTTTTACACCATACGTTGGCTGAGTGAAGGTGCTGTGAACCTCGGGAGCATTTTTTTCTCTTCTACATTTTGAAGTAGTAATCCCCTCCGAACTGGGCATTCCTGGCCAATAATGCCCTGGCTGTAGGAGTTGAAGGGCCCAAGCAAAGCCCCCACCCTCTATACACACTAACACTGCAGGGGCATCAGAGTGTCTTATTGTCATGGCAACAGGAGGTGTCACGTGATGTAATTTGTTTAATAAATTATTTTTTAAGGTGTCCCGGTTTTTCATTTTCGAAATCTGGTCACCCTATTCATCAAGCAGAAAAAGTGAAGAAACAATTGTAGTTTTGCTAATGGACGTCATTTTGGCATATCATTAGCTTTGAGGATACCCATTAATATGAAGAAAAGTAACAGCCATTCCCAATGTAGCCCCCCTTCCCTGGGCCAATCGCAGATCGGGCCCCCTCCTCTGTACTAGGGCCTGGCTACGTGTCTGAGTGTGGTGCATACCTGCTGGCAACAGGGGGGCCTGAGTCTCCCGCGATGGTATGGGGGATGATAGGATCAGGTTTCTGGGGTGAATGCCTTCGTCTCATTTAATGGTGCAGCACCTCCATCTCTGAGCCCCAGGAATACGGGTGGAATCCTTCCAGAGAGTCGTCCCCCCCCCCCCCCGGGGATGAGAGATTCCAGTCTCACACTGTATATCTTTAAAAGCAGCCGCAGCTCTTTATTCACAGCAGCAGAATAGCAGCAACAAGACTGTCAATCAGGTACAGGGTGTCTTCCTCCACACAGGACTGCTCTCCCTCAGGATGGTCTCTGTGTCCCTGCTACCACCCCAGGTCAAGGGCACCCAGGGT
>NW_027457158.1:152500-165000 GCF_040206685.1 Ascaphus truei | reverse complement strand
TTATACTGTATGCACATCCCCCTCCCCACATTTACATTAACGGCACTCACAGCAACACAGGCAGGGAGGTTTAACAGAGACATTAGGGGGAAGGGGTTTACACAGATTACAGGCAAGGAGGTGGGGTTATAACCCCCTCCCCACATTTACATAAACTGCACGCACAGCAACACAGGCAGGGAGATTTAACAGAGACATTAGGGGGAGGGGGTTTACACAGATTACAGGCAAGGCATTGAGATTTAAGACACATTAGGGGAAGGGGGTTTACACAGATTACAGGCAAGGCAGGGAGATTTAAGACACATTAGGGGGAGGGGTTTACACAGATTACAGGCAAGGCAGGGAGATTTAACAGAGACATGAGGGGGCCTTACACAGATTACATTGTTGTTTATGTACAGTATTTTAAATACGCAGGGGGTGTATGTTGTTAATTGCAATGTTTATTGGGGGCAAATGTCCCCAATAAACATGCTATTCTGCCTTAACCCTTCATTGCCTTAGCGGCTATCAGCTATGGTAATGAAGCAGCATTTCTGTATTTTAATAATATTGTGCAGGAAGCAGGGGGTCTGGATTTGTGGCTCAGTGACCCCCTGCTCACTGTACAATATTATTAAAATACAGAAATGCTGCTTCGTTAGTGTAGCACATAGCCGCAAAGGTAAGGAATGATTGTTTATTGATATTTGTGTTTTATTTATACTGTAGATGTGCAGAGGGTCTCCGGAGCTGAAGCGCGTTGGTTTCAGGTCCGGGGCTCCCCGAGATACAGGCCCCTTTAGCGGGTCCCGGTATCCCTCTGCTTGGTTTACATGTCGCGGTCACGTGATCGGGACATTTAAATGCAGAGGGATACCGGCACCTCATAAAGGGGCCTGTATCTCGGGGAGCAGGGGGTCCCCGGACCTGAAACCTACGCGGTTCTGCTCCGGAGACCCCCTGCACATGTACACTATGAATAAAAATGTATTTTACATCATTTTTAATGTGCCGATGTTTATTTATATTCAGTTATTTATTTATTTATTGCGGGGCTGCTGTGCGTGAATTTTATTTATTGTGGGTAGCGGGGGTGGGTGAAGGGGGTATTAGCCCCAACGGTGGTTGTTTTGGGCTTGCGGGGGGGTCGCGGGAGGGGTTAACCCCTTCATGACCGTAGCGGTATTAACTGCTACGGTCGTGAACGGGTTAAGTGCACCCGCAACCCCCCCGCAGGTCCTAAACTCACACCAAGGGCCAAATACCCCCTTCACCCACCCCCGCTACCCACAATAAAGTGGGCACGGTAGGTTAACCCCTTCATTGCCTTACCGCAAAGGTAAGGAATGATTGTTTATTGATGTGTGTGTTTTATTCATACTGTAGATGTGCAGAGGGTCTCCGGAGCTGAAGCACGTTGGTTTCAGGTCCGGGGCCCCCCTGCTCCCCGAGATACAGGACCCTTTAGGGGGTCCCGGTATCCCTCTGCTTGATTTACATGTAGCTGTCACGTGATTGGGACATTTAAATGCAGAGGGATACCGGCACCTCATAAAGGGGCCTGTATCTCGGGGAGCAGGGGGTCCCCGGACCTGAAACCAACGCGCTTCTGCTCCGGAGACCCCCTGCACATGTACACTTTGAATAAAAATTTATTCTACATCATTTTTAATGTGCCGATGTTTGCGCAGAGAGAGCAGCGCATCTCTCTCTGCTGCAAACACATCTCGCCAGGGGACGGCTTCAAAGACAACAGCTCGCAAGCGCCCCCATGAGTTTTTACACGGCATTGCAGTATTGCAGACAGCGGGAATAAAATGCTTAAATCACAGCCGCGAAAATAACGCAACTCACCCAGGGCGAAAACGATACAAAACCGCACATAACCGGGATAATCAGAAATTCGCGGAGCTAGCCGAGTTAGAATAAATTGTGTCGCCTCTGTGCATACACACACAGACATATACATACACACACAGACATATACATACACACGCAGACATATACATACACACACAGACATATACATACATACACACACACATATTTCACATATTTACTTCTGCTGAAATACTACTCTAAACCACAAGATCCAGATCCCGACCAAGTTTCCAATTCTATAAGCGATCCAGGTGACAACAGACAGTAGGTGATTTGGTAGCATTAGTAGAGGAACAACGTATAGTCACTACCACCAAAACAGACATTATGTTAAGAACTAAGCCCAAATCAACATTTTGTCCACCGATACAGAGTTGTTCACAGGTAGACATTTTTGCAACTGTAGTGACAGATGAGATTCAAAGGCTGTCTACTACACATGGAAACAGAAATGTGAATAAAAACGAATGGTCTGCTATCAAAGAACTCCAACAAATTACCTCCGTTGAAATAAAATCTTCAGATAAAGGAGGCAATGTTGTGCTATGGCCTAAAACCATGTATGAACGAGAAGCATTTAAACAGCTTCATGACCCTCTCTGTTACACAGAACTTGTGTGACCCCACTTTCCTTTATAGGTCAAAATTGGACCGTATTTTACGTTCAGCTTTAAATAATGGTATTATTACTAAACGTAATTATGAAGGCCTAATCCCTAAAGGCTCAGTGGTGCCAACTTTTTATTTATTGCCGAAGATCCATAAGAACGCCTCTCGCCGACCAGGTAGACCCATTGTTTCAGGTATAGGGGGGTTGTGTGAGCCTGCCTGTCAATTCCTTGACTCATTCCTGTGCCTCTCTGTTATTAATTTTCCATCCTATCTGAGGGACACGATGGAGGTGCTGTCCAGGGTCGACTGCATCACGGTCGATGAGCACACCATCCTCGTGACCTGTGATGTAGCATCCCTGTACACTAGCATTCCCCATCGTGACGGTCTCGGAACATCAAAATTTTATTTACTTATGCAGGATATTTCAGTTGATTTGGTTGATTTTATTATGGAATTATTACAATTCATTTTGACTCATAATTATTTTGTGTTTAAAAATAAATATTTTTACAGACGAGGCACAGCAATGGGGGCGGCCTGTGCACTTTCCTATGCTAACCTGTTCCTGGGCTGGTGGAAGAGAGAGGTTGTTTTTTCGGACGATAATCAGCACTTTAGCAGTTTGGGTTTGTTGTGGTTGAGATACATCGATGACATCCTTGTAATCTGGAAAGGTACCAGTGCTTCATTTGCAGATTTCATCGATGTACTCAACCACTGTGAAGCGCTGAGTACACTTTTGGCGTTATATAAATAAAGACATACAATACAATACAACCACAACGAACACAACATCAGACTCACCTTTGTTTGTAGCTCCACATGTGTTGATTTTTTGGACCTCAAGATTAGTGTGGATGAGGTTGGAATGATCCAAACAGACATTTTTCGTAAACATACGACTACAAACTCTGTCCTCCATGCTACCAGCTCGCATCCAGGACATCAAGTTAGGGGAATCCCACGAAGTGAATTCTTAAGGCTTAAACGGAATTGTTCGTCTAAAGATACCTTTGATACTAGAGCCAAAGAGCTCAAAGATCACTTCTACAAACGAGGTTACAGCAAGACAACGGTCAAAAAGGGTTATCAAAATTGTTTTAACATTAGCCGTGAGAGTTTATGACAACCTAAACCACAGTATCTAGGCCAAAAGAAAATTAGATTTGTTGCCACATTTAATCAGCAGTGGTCTGACCTGCGGGGTATTCTACAAAAGCACTGGAACATCTTGACGACTGACAATGATCTTAAAGATTCACTGGGAGAACATGTTAGTCTCACTAGCCGCAGGTCACCCAACCTACGAGACAAACTAGTGCACAGCCACTATACCCCTCAGGTCAATACCACTTTTTTATCTAAGTCAATTAAACCAGGCTTTATTAAATGTGGTAATTGCTCAGCCTGCAGATACATGCGACAAACATCTAGTTTCACTAATACATCTATGTCCCGGACATATAAGGTGTTGATGTTCCTGAACGGTAAAAGTAAGGGAGTGACCAACCAGCTCTCCTGCCCTTGTCGTCTTGTCTATTTAGGCATGACCACAAGGGAGGTTCGGTTTCGTGTACTAGAACACACACGTAACATCAAAAATGCCAGACGTGACTTAGATGCTTTTAAAAAAATCTCATCGGTAGCACGTCATTTTTTTACATAACCATCAGTCCGACTGTTCGCTCCTCACCGCATTCACGTTCAACCGGGTCTCTCAGGGTGTCCGTGGTGGGGACATAGAGAAGGCCCTGTTGAAGCGCGAGTGTAGGTGAATTGCGCAGCTGGGCACTATGATGCCGCAAGGTCTGAATGATTTTTTGGGCTTCGCAATGTTTCTCTGATTTTGCAATTTAATGTCCTTTCAAATGTTCTCTCATGTCATAATATATGGTTCATCTTTTGTTCTCTCTTTTTCTCCTCTCCCTGGTTTGCTCTTTTATGTCCCCTGCCAGTCTACACTGACTGAAATTTTGGCCTCAGAGATGACATCTCCAGTATGGCCGTATCACAGTACACTGTGATACATCTGCTTCAAGCTAAAGATTAAAGAATACCCTATGCTTTCAGATGATAGATGGGATGTTATGCGGTTCCTATTAAGACTCTGATGCAGCAAGCCATCACCCAAGATATAGAAGAACTATTGATTATTCACAGACATTGTTGTGGGAGCTTTTTATTACATCTCTGATCCCCTACAAACACGGAATTATATTTTGAATCATTAAGCATGGATCTTTACACTACCATACACTCTAAGAATGACAGATTTGGTTGCAGATCTAATGAAAATTAGCTCCACCCTTTGGCAAATTTCATCAGCGCTACTACTGCTGCTATATTGAAGAAAGGACCTCAGTGCACTACTGAGATTTCATATGTGCCAGTCATAGGTCCCAAGAAAGACTACGTAAACGAGGCTCCTTCCTGGCTCCTGGAGATACTATCGGCGCCGCGGTGGTTGCCGTGGTGACGGCACGCTTTGATGCCCTTCACGTGATGACATCAGCACTACTCAGTGGCTCCCTTACGGTATGACATCACCAGCACTGCCCTGCAGTTTCAGGCCAATCAGTATGATAATCTGAGAGCTGGCGAATCCGTGACGTGATGACGTCAGCGACAACACCATCAGTGATTACTTCTAGCTACAACTGCTCTGTTTTAAGATTTTTGGCACGAATTCTGCTCCTCTGCCTCCTCTATATATACTGGCCCATTCCTCCTAAACTCCACTTCCAGAAGAAGACCGTTCAGTCGAAACGCGTTGGAGTGGGAGTGTTTTGGAGAGGGACCCCTGACTTTTCACCTTAAGGAACATACATGTGTTACTGGCTTTGCTCAATCAGCTTTTGGTGATGTATTAATTCCACCCTAAGTGATTACATGCCGCTTATGCTTCTGGACTTTTTTTATTGGCACTTTTTTATTTTCATCATAGTAACCACTGGATGAGGCTTATGATATCCTCTCCATGATTCCCTAGTATTCAGTCCCTGCAGCACTGAAATACTGTGTGTTTAATGTGGTTGCCTGTGCCAAGTTGGCTGGCATTTTCCTTTGTACCAATATTGCTGGTTGGGAGATCTATTTCGGTTGTTATCTGCTTATTCCATCTATAGCAGTATTATTGCACCCTATGCCACGTATTTAGTCCATTACGCCAGTACACCCTTGCAACCATTGAGTTGTCTTTATATCATATCCAGTTCCCAGTTTGGCAAAGTCTAACCTGGCCTTTCTATTCTTAAGGCTTATGAATGGTTTACACCTTGTGGTGAACCCTCTGTATTTGCTCTCGTCAAGTCTTCTCTTTATGGTAGACTTGGATAATGGATAATGGTATGCTTGGATAATGATACTCTTGTGGAGAGTGTTCTTCACTTGGCTGGATGTGGTGAAGGGGTTTTTCTTTACCATGGAAAGGATCCTATAATCATCCACCACTGTTGCCTTCCGTGGACGTCCAGGCCTTTTTGTGTTGCAGAGCTCACCAGTGCGTTCTTTTTCCCCCTCAAAATATACCAAACTGTTGATTTGGCCTCTCCTAATGTTTTTGCTATCACTCTGATGGATTTTCTTTTTTTTGCAGCCTAAGGATGCCCTGTTTCACTTGCATTGAGAGCTCCTTTGACCGCATGTTGTGGGTTCACAGGTACAGCTTCCAAATGCGAATGCCACACCTGGAATCAACTCCAGACCTTTTACCTGCTTAATTGATGATGAAATAACGAAGGAACAGCCCACACCTGTCCATGAAACAGCTTTTGAGTCAATTGTTCAATTACTTTTGGTCCCTTGAAAAAGAGAGGGGCTACATATTAAAGAGATGTAATTTCTAAACCCTTCCTCCAATTTGGATGTGAATACCCTCAAATTAAAGCTGATACACTGCACTTTAAGCCCATATTCATTATTGAACTGTAACTTTAATTTATTTTGGTAAACAGCCGAAATAACAAAACTTGTATCTGTGTCCAATTATTTCCGGACCTAACTGTGTGTGTGTTTGTGTGGTTTCCATTGACCAAACAATGATCCTACTAGAATTATAAATCTACCCTCTCTATCCTTTTTGATTACATTAAGAACAGATGGTGTTCTGCGGTTGAAAAAAATTGCCACCCCTCTCTTTCTGACCGAGGCTGAGGAGTGATAAAATTGCTGAAATTGTTTATCGCAATACTTTGGAAATGCTGAGTTTTACGTATCCCACTCATTCTTTTAAATTTGCAGAACGCCAACCTTCTTTTGTTTAGGCTGTTAAAAGGTTTTAACGTTTAATGATATTATTTTTAAAGACGCGACTGGAGATATATCTGCTGGGGAAACTACTTCTGAGATATTTAGAGAGGGCTTAGCGGGGACAACCCAGGCCAGATGGAAGAGAATGTACCTGAGAGATCCCTGTGTAGAGCGTCTGTTAAAGGGAGCTGGTGCAAGGGAGGACCACAGAGGGGAGACTAACAATAACAAACCAAAAAGAAAAGAGAGCAATGTGGGGCGTAATTACCCATTGCTCTGGTGCCCTTGGGGACTAAAAAGGGGTGTAACTTGGGGAAGAGGGGGTACCAAGTGACTTGTGTGGGGGAGCAAAGTTACACTCCCCTTGTGTAGGGGCAAACTAACTTTAAGCCATGGAACTGCCGTCCCACGAACTTCCAAGGCCCCACAAACCATAATTATAGGTAGTATTAACCGCACACATAACAGAATTCTGAAAACAATACAACTTTTCAGTAGTCCATAGAGCAAATCGGAGTCTCTCTGAAACCTGAAACTTATAACTTTTACCCACCATAGATAAACAACACAAGACATCACTTCCGGGGTGATGGAAGGGAGAAAGTGGAGGGGGACCCCAACCCCTCTCCAGTCCAGAACGCCACAACAGGCTCACTCCACCTCCCATCTCGTCAAGCCACATTCCTCCCTCCACAGAGATTCTTTAAAGAGTGTGAGGCCCTGTTCTTGGGGTGCTTTATTCACGGTGGGATGGAAGGAGGTACCTTAAGACAGTTGAGAGGCGGCCATAAATTCCTCAAAGGGAGGGATGGTAAGCCCTGTCATATACAAGTTTGGCGTAATCCTTCTGTGATTATTCTGGACTCGGGGCAGGTCTATTTGTGCTCAAATGAGGGGAACTGCCCAGGAAGCAGTCCGTGTAGCAATTGAAAGTAGGTTCGCTCCAGAGCGCGAACGGAGGATTAGTGCCCCAGATCCGGCTATGGTCTGAATATAGGAGGAAAGCTTAGCTAGGGAGTGAGTGATTCGGCTGTCCGTGTCTATGTGGCTTGACCAGCTAAGCATGTTTAGTGGCCGTGTTTCTGGTCACCAGGCCAAGCCAGGATAAACTCACTGAGTGCTGTTGTTTTTGTGCGACGTCTCTCCCAGTTCAAGGCCTTGTCGCCGGAAGAAAGCTAGGGTTTCGTCCAGGTCTCCCATAGCGATGGTATTGCATTCTTTGACCACCACTAACCTGAACGGGAAGGCCCAGGGGTATTTTACTCCCGCCCTCAGCCTGGTCGAGATCGGCATGAAGCTCCTGCGCCTAGCCAGTGTCGATGGTGATAGATTCTGGAAGACCATTAGAGAGATATTTTCAAAAGGCAGATTGGAAGGACCCCTCGTCGCGTGTGTGAAGACCTCCTTGGTTTTGAAGTAGTGGAATCAGAGGATGACATCTCTGAGGTTTTGAGACTGGTGGGCGCGGTCATAGAGCCCTGTGACGGTAGTCTAGTTGTAAGGCCTCCTCAGTTTGGTCAGGTAGGACTTGGTTTACCCATTTGGAAAAAACTCTTCTGGATCCGTGATTGACTCGGGGATGCCTCTGATTCTGATATTGTTTCTCCTTTCCTGGTTCTCGGAATCCTCCTGTTTCTCCAAGATCTCACAGACCTGTTTTTGGAGTACTTCCAGTTTTTCCTTTCTTTTGGGCTTTAATGGACTCATCCAGTTTATGGTCCACTGCATCGGTTCTCTGGCCTAGGGCAGCGATAGCCTGTTTAAATTCCAGGAGGGCACTCTGACGTTCTGTTTGTAACAGAACCTTTCAATTGCCATAGAGGTTCCTCAGGTCCTGCTTCCTAGCCATGAAATGAAGTTCCTGTTTGAGGATGAACCATATGTTGTTTTTTTGTGCCCCTGTCTTCTACGACTCTCTTGGAGTAATAATCTTGGGTTTGAAAGCTCATACTAAATGCAGTATATTTGTCCAATAAAACAGATCATTCCAATTCTGTTTTCTCTTTTTTACAGACACATTCTGACATCCAACAAATATAGATCAAGGAATCTCTGGTCAGCACCTCCCAGAGCAGCACTGCCCACTGCCAGCCCCTCCAGAGCAGCACTGCCCACTGCCAGCATGGATCCACGCTTGTTAAGTAAGTAAAGGAGATATTTTGGTGTCTGAAATCTGAAAGGATGGAATATGTGATTATTTTGCAGTTATGCGAGTCAAACACCCAAACAAATCTTGTTTTCTTATATTATCTTCAGCAGGTAAGAAAATAATATATCTTCAACTATTTTTTTGCCAGAAGGGCTAGTAATACATTTCTTTACAAGAGGAATTATATTATACCAATATCAGAGGAGGTGAAATCACAAGAAGCGCCCCCACTCCCAGCTTTACATGATGGATTTTCCTTTTCTTATTGCCAGGTTTCCCAGTGGTTGTACTGGAGAGATTACAGATTAAGTCAGGGAAAAAAGAGGCGAACGCTGAGGAACATCTGACCCCAATAAAGAGTGAAACTGTGCCATTTCCTGTCTCTGGTGAGTACCTTTTCCCCTTTGTCTGCACAGAGGGATGTTATCTTGTTACAAGGAGCATGGTCACATTTAGTGAATATTCATGGTTAATTGCCTCTCATAGGAAGTCCCCAGGCCTGCTGGGTGTTCTGGGACAAGCCACATGCAGCAGAGTTAGAAATGCAATATGGCTCTCAGACACGTATAAAGGTTGGAAATGCAGAGTTATGGGTATCTGACCATCAATAGATGCGATAAAACGCATTACGTAAAAACAAATTTAAGGGACCCTTCCCCTGTCTGACCAGTGTATTCTGCCTGTGCTCATGTATGGATGTGAAACTGAAACCCTAAATGTGAATATAATTTGAGAAGCTTCAGACAACGCAAAGAAATATGGTGAGATGTATGCTGGGTATTACCCAAAGAGCACTATGGGTAGGGAAGGATAAGGGGGTGGAGGGGTTAGGGAAGGAAGACCCCCGCTGCAGCCTGATAAGTGAGTGTATTCACTGTGGGGCAATAGGGCTAATAGGCATAAGTGATACAAAAAGAAATCCCCTTTGAATGCACTCGCAGTGTAGTGTGATAAGTAGTATTCTTAAAGCCCTTTAATGGTAATATTACAAATGATTATGAGATTGGTCACATACAATAAGATAAGGAGTGGCAGTGTAGATGCTGTACTAACATGCACACTGCGGTGCTGTCAGTGCCTTACAGACTAGCGCGATCGAATATCAACCAGCAATGATAAGGGTTAATGCTGAGCCCATTGTCATAGCAACAACTAACCTATAATATCCTGACCTTCGAGAAAGCGTAGCCACGAGAAACGTACGTCAGGTGGTAAGGGCGTCATGATGCGGAAGGGCTGATTTTGTAGCATACCGGACAGAAGAGATATATTAGTAGCTCTCTTCACTTTAACGAGGCTATAACTTGATGCAGGCTTTGAACCGCGCCTCCAGGCTTAGGCTGCGCTTATAGTGCCGGCACCACGACGTCGCTACAAAACAAATGCATTGAATCTGTAGCATGCAGTTATAGTAGGGGCGACGGAGCGACCCGATTCCCTGTAGTCAGTAGAATTAGATTTTTACAGCGACTGTCTCACCATGTGACAGGCTGTAACCAATCAGTGGGCTTCTGATGCAGTGTGTGTGTGTGTGTGTGTGTGTGTATATGGGAGAATGTGTGTGTGTGTGTGTGTGTGTGTTTGTGTGTGTGTATATATGGGAGAATGTGTGTGTGTGTGTGTGTGTGTGTGTGTGTGTGTGTGTGTGTGTGTGTGTGTGTGTGTGTGTGTGTGTGTGTGTGTGTGTGTGTGTGTGGTGAAACACTATATTAACAACTTTTAAATAGTAAATTCTCCCGTCATTTAAAGTAAAGTAAATTCAGCATACAAACAGAAATTACACCTCCTCTCCATCTCTGACTTCCCCCTTGCTCTTGTCTCCGCCCCTCTGCCTTCCCCCTTGCTCTTGTCCACGCCCCTCTGCCTTCCCCCTTGCTCTTGTCTCTGCCCCTCTGCTTTCCCCCTTGCTCTTGTCTACGCCCCTCTGCCTTCCCCCTTGCTCTTGTCCCCGCACCTCTGCCTTCCCCCTTGCTCTTGTCTCCGCCCCTCTGCCTTCCCCCTTGCTCTTGTCCCCACCCCTCTGCCTTCCCCCTTGCTCTTGTCTCCGCCCCTCTGCCTTCCCCCTTGCTCTTGTCTCTGCCCCTCTTCCTTCCCCCTTGCTCTTGTCTCCGCCCCTCTGCCTTCCCCCTTGCTCTTGTCCCCGCCCCTCTGCCTTCCCCCTTGCTCTTGTCTCCGCCCCTCTTCCTTCCCCCTTGCTCTTGTCTCTGCCCCTCTGCTTTCCCCTTTGCTCTTGTCCTTCCGCCCCTCTGCCTTCCCCCTTGCTCTTGTCCCCGCCCCTCTGCCTTCCCCCTTGCCCTTGTCTCCGCCCCTCTTCTTTCCCCCTTGCTCTTGTCTCTGCCCCTCTGCCTTCCCCCTTGCTCTTGTCTCTGACCCTCTGCCTTCCCCCTTGCTCTTGTCCCCGCCCCTCTTCCTTGCCCCTTGCTCTTGTCTCCGCCCCTCTTCCTTCCCCCTTGCTCTTGTCTCCGCCCCTCTGCCTTCCCCCTTGCTCTTGTCTCTGACCCTCTGCTTTCCCCCTTGCTCTTGTCTCTGCCCCTCTTCCTTGCCCCTTGCTCTTGTCTCCGCCCCTCTGCCTTCCCCCTTGCTCTTGTCTCTGACCCTCTGCTTTCCCCCTTGCTCTTGTCTCCGCCCCTCTGCTTTCCCCCTTGCTCTTGTCTCTGACCCTCTGCTTTCTCCCTTACTCTTGTCTCCGCCCCTTCTGCCTTCACCCTTACTCTTGTCTCCGCCTTCCCCCTTGCTCTTGTCTCCGCCTCTCTGCCTTCCCCCTTGCTCTTGTCTCCGCCCCTCTGCCTTCCCCCTTGCTCTTATCTCCGCCCCTCTGCCTTCCCCCTTGCTCTTGTCTCCGCCCCTCTGCCTTCCCCCTTGCTCTTGTCCCCGCCCCTCTGCCTTCCCCTTGCTCTTGTCTCCGCCCCTCTGCCTTCCCCCTTGCTCTTGTCCCCGCCCCTCTGCCTTCCCCTTGCTCTTGTCCGCCCCTCTGCCTTCCCCCTTGCTCTTGTCTCCGCCCCTCTGCCTTCCCCCTTGCTCTTGTCCCCCGCCCCTCTGCCTTCCCCCTTGCTCTTGTCCCCACCCCTCTGCCTTCCCTCTTGCTCTTGTCTCCGCCCCTCTGCCTTCCCCCTTGCTCTTGTCTCCGCCCCTCTGCCTTCCCCTTTGCTCTTGTCTCTGCCCCTCTGCCTTCCCCCTTGCTCTTGTCTCCGCCCCTCTGCCTTCCCCCTTGCTCTTGTCTCCGCCCCTCTGCCTTCCCCCTTTCTCTTGTCTCCGCCCCTCTGCCTTCCCCCTTGCTCTTGTCTCTGCCCCTCTGCCTTCCCCCTTGCTCTTGTCTCTGCCTTCCCCCTTGCTCTTGTCTCCGCCCCTCTGCCTTCCCCCTTGCTCTTGTCCCCCGCCCCTCTGCCTTCCCCCTTGCTCTTGTCCCCACCCCTCTGCCTTCCCTCTTGCTCTTGTCTCCGCCCCTCTGCCTTCCCCCTTGCTCTTGTCTCCGCCCCTCTGCCTTCCCCTTTGCTCTTGTCTCTGCCCCTCTGCCTTCCCCCTTGCTCTTGTCTCTGCCTTCCCCCTTGCTCTTGTCCCTGCCCCTCTGCCTTCCCCCTTGCTCTTGTCTCCGCCCCTCTGCCTTCCCCCTTTCTCTTGTCTC